>NC_136059.1:1513996274-1514001565 GCF_964261635.1 Lissotriton helveticus | reverse complement strand
GAGAGAGAGAGAGAGCTATGTCGAGAGAGAGAGAGCGATGTCCAGAGAGAGAGAGAGAGAGATGTCCAGAGAGAGAGAGAGCTATGTCGAGAGAGAGAGCTATGTCGAGAGAGAGAGAGAGAGCTATGTCCGAGAGAGAGAGAGCGATGTCCAGAGAGAGAGAGAGAGCTATGTCGAGAGAGAGAGAGCTATGTCGAGAGAGAGAGAGAGAGCTATGTCGAGAGAGAGAGAGAGAGAGCTATGTCGAGAGAGAGAGAGAGCTATGTCCAGAGAGAGAGAGAGAGAGAGAGAGAGCGATGTCCAGAGAGAGAGAGAGAGAGAGAGAGAGAGAGAGAGAGAGAGAGAGAGAGAGCTATGTCAGAGAGAGAGAGAGAGAGAGAGAGCGATGTCCAGAGAGAGAGAGAGAGAGAGAGAGAGCGATGTCCAGAGAGAGAGAGAGAGCGATGTCCAGAGAGAGAGAGAGAGAGCGATGTCCAGAGAGAGAGAGAGAGAGAGAGAGCGATGTCCAGAGAGAGAGAGAGAGCGATGTCCAGAGAGAGAGAGAGAGCGATGTAGAGAGAGAGAGAGAGAGAGCGATGTCCAGAGAGAGAGAGAGAGAGCGATGTCCAGAGAGAGAGAGAGAGAGCGATGTCCAGAGAGAGAGAGAGAGAGCGATGTCCAGAGAGAGAGAGAGAGAGAGCGATGTCCAGAGAGAGAGAGAGAGCGATGTCCAGAGAGAGCGATGTCCAGAGAGAGAGAGAGAGAGCGATGTCCAGAGAGAGAGAGGATGTCCAGAGAGAGAGAGAGAGAGCGATGTCCAGAGAGAGAGAGAGCATGTCCAGAGAGAGAGAGAGAGCGATGTCCAGAGAGAGAGAGAGAGAGCGATGTCCAGAGAGAGAGAGAGCTATGCCCAGACAGAGAGAGAGAGAGAGCTATGTCCAGAGAGAGAGAGAGAGCGATGTCCAGAGAGAGAGAGAGCTATGTCCAGAGAGAGAGAGCTATGTCAAGAGAGAGAGAGAGCGATGTCCGAGAGAGAGAGAGAGAGAGCTATGTCGAGAGAGAGAGAGAGCTATGTCGAGAGAGAGAGAGCGATGTCCAGAGAGAGAGAGAGAGAGAGAGAGAGCGATGTCCAGAGAGAGAGAGAGAGAGAGCTATGTCAGAGAGAGAGAGATGTTGGAGAGAGAGCGCTATGTCGAGAGAGAGAGAGAGAGAGAGAGAGAGAGAGAGAGAGAGAGAGAGAGAGAGAGAGCTATGTCGAGAGAGAGCTAGGTCGAGAGAGAGAGAGCTATGTCGAGAGAGAGAGAGAGAGAGCGATGTCCAGAGAGAGAGAGAGAGCGATGTCCAGAGAGAGAGAGAGAGAGCGATGTCCAGAGAGAGAGAGAGAGAGCGATGTCCAGAGAGAGAGAGAGAGAGCGATGTCCAGAGAGAGAGAGAGAGAGAGCGATGTCCAGAGAGAGAGAGAGAGAGAGAGCGATGTCCAGAGAGAGAGAGAGAGAGCGATGTCCAGAGAGAGAGAGAGAGAGAGCGATGTCCAGAGAGAGAGAGAGAGAGAGCGATGTCCAGAGAGAGAGAGAGAGAGCGATGTCCAGAGAGAGAGAGAGAGAGCGATGTCCAGAGAGAGAGAGAGAGCGATGTCCAGAGAGAGAGAGAGAGAGAGAGCGATGTCCAGAGAGAGAGAGAGAGAGAGAGAGAGCGATGTCCAGAGAGAGAGAGAGAGAGAGAGAGCGATGTCCAGAGAGAGAGAGAGAGAGAGAGAGCGATGTCCAGAGAGCGATGTCCAGAGAGAGAGAGAGAGCGATGTCCAGAGAGAGAGAGAGAGAGAGCGATGTCCAGAGAGAGAGAGAGAGAGCGATGTCCAGAGAGAGAGAGAGAGCGATGTCCAGAGAGAGAGAGAGAGAGAGAGCGATGTCCAGAGAGAGAGAGAGAGAGAGAGAGAGCGATGTCCAGAGAGAGAGAGAGAGAGAGAGCGATGTCCAGAGAGAGAGAGAGAGAGAGAGAGCGATGTCCAGAGAGCGATGTCCAGAGAGAGAGAGAGAGCGATGTCCAGAGAGAGAGAGAGAGAGAGAGAGCGATGTCCAGAGAGAGAGAGAGAGAGAGCGATGTCCAGAGAGAGAGAGAGAGAGAGAGAGCGATGTCCAGAGAGAGAGAGAGAGCGATATCCAGAGAGAGAGCGATGTCCAGAGAGAGAGCGATGTCCAGAGAGAGAGCGATGTCCAGAGAGAGAGCGATGTCCAGAGAGAGAGAGAGAGCGATGTCCAGAGAGAGAGAGAGAGAGAGAGCGATGTCCAGAGAGAGAGAGAGAGAGAGCGATGTCCAGAGAGAGAGAGAGAGAGAGCGATGTCCAGAGAGAGAGAGAGAGAGAGAGAGAGATCGATGTCCAGAGAGAGAGAGATCGATGTCCAGAGAGAGAGAGAGAGAGCGATGTCCAGAGAGAGAGAGAGAGAGAGCGATGTCCAGAGAGAGAGAGAGAGCGATGTCCAGAGAGAGAGAGAGAGAGAGCGATCTCCAGAGAGAGAGAGAGAGAGCGATCTCCAGAGAGAGAGAGAGAGAGAGCGATGTCCAGAGAGAGAGAGAGAGAGAGAGCGATGTCCAGAGAGAGAGAGAGAGAGAGCGATGTCCAGGAGAGAGAGAGAGAGAGAGAGCGATGTCCAGAGAGAGAGAGAGAGAGAGAGAGATGTCCAGAGAGAGAGAGAGAGAGAGAGATAGAGAGATGTCCAGAGAGAGAGAGAGAGAGATGTCCAGAGAGAGAGAGAGCGATGTCCAGAGAGAGAGAGAGAGAGAGCGATGTCCAGGGAGAGAGAGAGAGAGAGAGAGAGAGCGATGTCCAGAGAGAGAGAGAGCGATCTCCAGAGAGAGAGAGAGAGAGAGAGAGAGCGATCTCCAGAGAGAGAGAGAGAGAGAGCGATCTCCAGAGAGAGAGAGAGCGATCTCCAGAGAGAGAGAGAGAGCGATGTCCAGAGAGAGAGAGAGAGAGAGCGATGTCCAGAGAGAGAGAGAGAGAGAGCGATGTCCAGAGAGAGAGAGAGAGAGAGCGATGTCCAGAGAGAGAGAGAGAGAGCGATGTCCAGAGAGAGAGAGAGAGAGAGAGAGAGAGAGAGCGATGTCCAGAGAGAGAGAGAGAGAGAGAGAGCGATGTCCAGAGAGAGAGAGAGAGAGAGAGAGAGATGTCCAGAGAGAGAGAGAGAGAGAGATGTCCAGAGAGAGAGAGAGCGATGTCCAGAGAGAGAGAGAGAGAGAGAGAGCGATGTCCAGAGAGAGAGAGAGCGATCTCCAGAGAGAGAGAGAGAGAGCGATCTCCAGAGAGAGAGAGAGAGAGAGCGATCTCCAGAGAGAGAGAGAGAGAGAGAGCGATCTCCAGAGAGAGAGAGAGAGAGAGCGATCTCCAGAGAGAAAGAGAGAGAGAGCGATCTCCAGAGAGAGAGAGAGAGAGAGAGCGATCTCCAGAGAGAGAGAGAGAGAGAGAGCGATCTCCAGAGAGAGAGAGAGAGCGATGTCCAGAGAGAGAGAGAGAGAGCGATGTCCAGAGAGAGAGAGAGAGAGCGATGTCCAGAGAGAGAGAGAGAGAGAGAGAGAGAGAGAGAGAGCGATGTCCAGAGAGAGAGAGAGAGCGATGTCCAGAGAGAGAGAGAGAGAGAGAGCGATGTCCAGAGAGAGAGAGAGAGAGAGCGATGTCCAGAGAGAGAGAGAGAGAGCGATGTCCAGAGAGAGAGAGAGCGATGTCCAGAGAGAGAGAGAGAGAGAGAGAGAGCGATGTCCAGAGAGAGAGAGCGGTGTCCAAAGAGAGAGAGAGAGAGAGCGATGTCCAGAGAGAGAGAGAGAGAGAGCGATGTCCAGAGAGAGAGAGAGAGAGAGAGCGATGTCTAGAGAGAGAGAGAGAGAGAGAGAGAGAGAGAGAGCGATGTCTAGAGAGAGAGAGAGAGAGAGAGAGAGAGAGAGCGATGTCCAGAGAGAGAGAGAGAGAGAGAGCGATGTCCAGAGAGAGAGAGAGAGAGAGCGATGTCCAGAGAGAGAGAGCGATGTCCAGAGAGAGAGAGAGAGAGAGCGATGTCTAGAGAGAGAGAGAGAGCGATGTCCAGAGAGAGAGAGAGAGAGCGATGTCTAGAGAGAGAGCGATGTCCAGAGAGAGAGCGATGTCCAGAGAGAGAGAGAGAGAGAGCGATGTCCAGAGAGAGAGAGAGAGAGAGCGATGTCCAGAGAGAGAGAGAGAGAGAGAGGGAGAGAGCGATGTCCAGAGAGAGAGAGCGATGTCCAGAGAGAGAGAGCTATGTCGAGAGAGAGCTATGTCGAGAGAGAGAGCTATGTCGAGACAGAGAGAGAGCTATGTCGAGAGAGAGAGAGAGCTATGTCGAGAGAGAGAGAGAGCTATGTCGAGAGAGAGAGCTATGTCGAGAGAGAGAGAGAGCTATGTCGAGAGAGAGAGAGAGCTATGTCGAGAGAGAGAGAGAGCTATGTCGAGAGAGAGAGCTATGTCGAGAGAGAGAGAGAGCTATGTCGAGAGAGAGAGAGAGCTATGTCGAGAGAGAGAGAGCTATGTCGAGAGAGAGAGAGCTATGTCGAGAGAGAGAGAGCTATGTCGAGAGAGAGAGAGCTATGTCGAGAGAGAGAGCTATGTCGAGAGAGAGAGAGAGAGCTATGTCGAGAGAGAGAGAGCTAGGTCGAGAGAGAGAGAGCTATGTCGAGAGAGAGAGAGCTATGTCGAGAGAGAGAGAGAGAGAGAGCTATGTCGAGAGAGAGAGAGAGAGCTATGTCCAGAGAGAGAGAGAGAGAGAGAGCGATGTCCAGAGAGAGAGCGAGAGAGAGCGATGTCCAGAGAGAGAGCGATGTCCAGAGAGAGAGAGAGAGAGAGAGAGAGAGAGAGAGAGAGCGATGTCCAGAGAGAGAGAGAGAGCGATGTCCACAGAGAGAGAGCGATGTCCAGAGAGAGAGAGAGAGAGCGATGTCCAGAGAGAGAGAGAGAGAGCGATGTCCAGAGAGAGAGAGAGAGAGCGATGTCCAGAGAGAGAGAGAGAGCGATGTCCAGAGAGAGAGAGCGATGTCCAGAGAGAGAGAGCGATGTCCAGAGAGAGAGAGCGATGTCCAGAGAGAGAGAGCGATGTCCAGAGAGAGAGAGCGATGTCCAGAGAGAGAGAGCGATGTCCAGAGAGAGAGAGCTATGTCGAGAGAGAGAGAGCTATGTCGAGAGAGAGAGAGCTATGTCGAGAGAGAGAGAGCTATGTCGAGAGAGAGAGAGCTATGTCGAGAGAGAGAGAGCTATGTCGAGAGAGAGAGAGCTATGTCGAGAGAGAGAGAGAGAGCGATGTCCAGAGAGAGAG
>NC_136059.1:1513873774-1513993774 GCF_964261635.1 Lissotriton helveticus | reverse complement strand
GAGAGAGAGAGAGCGATGTCCAGAGAGAGAGAGAGAGAGCGATGTCCAGAGAGAGAGAGAGAGAGCGATGTCCAGAGAGAGAGAGAGAGAGCGATGTCCAGAGAGAGAGAGAGAGAGCGATGTCCAGAGAGAGAGAGAGAGCGATGTCCAGAGAGAGAGAGAGAGAGAGAGCGATGTCCAGAGAGAGAGAGAGAGAGAGAGAGAGCGATTTCCAGAGAGAGAGAGAGAGAGAGAGAGCGATGTCCAGAGAGAGAGAGAGAGAGAGAGAGCGATGTCCAGAGAGCGATGTCCAGAGAGAGAGAGAGAGCGATGTCCAGAGAGAGAGAGAGAGAGAGAGAGCGATGTCCAGAGAGAGAGAGAGAGAGAGCGATGTCCAGAGAGAGAGAGAGAGAGAGAGCGATGTCCAGAGAGAGAGAGAGAGCGATATCCAGAGAGAGAGCGATGTCCAGAGAGAGAGCGATGTCCAGAGGAGAGAGAGCGATGTCCAGAGAGAGAGCGATGTCCAGAGAGAGAGAGAGAGCGATGTCCAGAGAGAGAGAGAGAGAGAGAGCGATGTCCAGAGAGAGAGAGAGAGAGAGCGATGTCCAGAGAGAGAGAGAGAGAGAGCGATGTCCAGAGAGAGAGAGAGAGAGAGAGAGAGATCGATGTCCAGAGAGAGAGAGATCGATGTCCAGAGAGAGAGAGAGAGAGCGATGTCCAGAGAGAGAGAGAGAGAGAGCGATGTCCAGAGAGAGAGAGAGAGAGAGCGATGTCCAGAGAGAGAGAGAGAGAGAGCGATCTCCAGAGAGAGAGAGAGCGATCTCCAGAGAGAGAGAGAGAGAGCGATGTCCAGAGAGAGAGAGAGAGAGAGCGATGTCCAGAGAGAGAGAGAGAGAGAGCGATGTCCAGAGAGAGAGAGAGAGAGCGATGTCCAGAGAGAGAGAGAGAGAGAGAGATGTCCAGAGAGAGAGAGAGAGAGAGAGAGAGAGAGAGATGTCCAGAGAGAGAGAGAGAGATGTCCAGAGAGAGAGAGAGCGATGTCCAGAGAGAGAGAGAGAGAGAGCGATGTCCAGGGAGAGAGAGAGAGAGAGAGAGAGAGCGATGTCCAGAGAGAGAGAGAGCGATCTCCAGAGAGAGAGAGAGAGAGAGAGAGAGCGATCTCCAGAGAGAGAGAGAGAGCGATCTCCAGAGAGAGAGAGAGAGAGCGATCTCCAGAGAGAGAGAGAGCGATGTCCAGAGAGAGAGAGAGAGAGAGCGATGTCCAGAGAGAGAGAGAGAGAGAGCGATGTCCAGAGAGAGAGAGAGAGAGCGATGTCCAGAGAGAGAGAGAGAGAGAGAGAGAGAGCGATGTCCAGAGAGAGAGAGAGAGAGAGAGAGCGATGTCCAGAGAGAGAGAGAGAGAGAGAGAGATGTCCAGAGAGAGAGAGAGAGATGTCCAGAGAGAGAGAGAGAGAGAGAGAGCGATGTCCAGAGAGAGAGAGAGAGAGAGAGAGCGATGTCCAGAGAGAGAGAGAGCGATCTCCAGAGAGAGAGAGAGAGAGAGAGAGCGATCTCCAGAGAGAGAGAGAGAGAGAGAGCGATCTCCAGAGAGAGAGAGAGAGAGAGAGCGATCTCCAGAGAGAGAGAGAGAGAGAGAGAGCGATCTCCAGAGAGAGAGAGAGAGAGAGAGCGATCTCCAGAGAGAGAGAGAGAGCGATGTCCAGAGAGAGAGAGAGAGAGCGATGTCCAGAGAGAGAGAGAGAGAGAGAGAGCGATGTCCAGAGAGAGAGAGAGAGAGAGAGAGAGAGAGAGAGAGAGAGAGAGAGAGCGATGTCCAGAGAGAGAGAGAGAGCGATGTCCAGAGAGAGAGAGAGAGAGAGAGCGATGTCCAGAGAGAGAGAGAGAGAGCGATGTCCAGAGAGAGAGAGAGAGCGATGTCCAGAGAGAGAGAGCGGTGTCCAAAGAGAGAGAGAGAGAGAGCGATGTCCAGAGAGAGAGAGAGAGAGAGCGATGTCCAGAGAGAGAGAGAGAGAGAGCGATGTCCAGAGAGAGAGAGAGAGAGAGCGATGTCCAGAGAGAGAGAGAGAGAGAGAGATGTCCAGAGAGAGAGAGAGAGAGAGAGAGAGAGATGTCCAGAGAGAGAGAGAGAGAGATGTCCAGAGAGAGAGAGAGCGATGTCCAGAGAGAGAGAGAGAGAGAGCGATGTCCAGGGAGAGAGAGAGAGAGAGAGAGAGAGCGATGTCCAGAGAGAGAGAGAGCGATCTCCAGAGAGAGAGAGAGAGAGCGATCTCCAGAGAGAGAGAGAGAGCGATGTCCAGAGAGAGAGAGAGAGAGAGCGATGTCCAGAGAGAGAGAGAGAGAGAGCGATGTCCAGAGAGAGAGAGAGAGAGCGATGTCCAGAGAGAGAGAGAGAGAGAGAGAGAGAGAGCGATGTCCAGAGAGAGAGAGAGAGAGAGAGAGCGATGTCCAGAGAGAGAGAGAGAGAGAGAGAGAGATGTCCAGAGAGAGAGAGAGAGAGAGAGAGAGATGTCCAGAGAGAGAGAGAGAGAGAGAGATGTCCAGAGAGAGAGAGCGATGTCCAGAGAGAGAGAGAGAGAGAGAGAGCGATGTCCAGAGAGAGAGAGAGCGATCTCCAGAGAGAGAGAGAGAGAGAGAGAGCGATCTCCAGAGAGAGAGAGAGAGAGAGCGATCTCCAGAGAGAGAGAGAGAGAGAGAGCGATCTCCAGAGAGAGAGAGAGAGAGAGCGATCTCCAGAGAGAGAGAGAGAGAGAGAGAGCGATCTCCAGAGAGAGAGAGAGAGAGAGAGCGATCTCAGAGAGAGAGAGAGAGCGATGTCCAGAGAGAGAGAGAGAGAGCGATGTCCAGAGAGAGAGAGAGAGAGCGATGTCCAGAGAGAGAGAGAGAGAGAGAGAGAGAGAGAGAGAGAGAGCGATGTCCAGAGAGAGAGAGAGAGCGATGTCCAGAGAGAGAGAGAGAGCGATGTCCAGAGAGAGAGAGAGAGAGAGAGCGATGTCCAGAGAGAGAGAGAGAGAGAGCGATGTCAGAGAGAGAGAGAGAGAGCGATGTCCAGAGAGAGAGAGCGGTGTCCAAAGAGAGAGAGAGAGAGAGCGATGTCCAGAGAGAGAGAGAGAGAGAGCGATGTCCAGAGAGAGAGAGAGAGAGAGCGATGTCTAGAGAGAGAGAGAGAGAGAGAGAGAGCGATGTCTAGAGAGAGAGAGAGAGAGAGAGAGCGATGTCCAGAGAGAGAGAGAGAGAGAGAGCGATGTCCAGAGAGAGAGAGAGAGAGAGCGATGTCCAGAGAGAGAGAGCGATGTCCAGAGAGAGAGAGAGAGAGAGCGATGTCCAGAGAGAGAGAGAGAGAGCGATGTCTAGAGAGAGCGATGTCAGAGAGAGAGCGATGTCCAGAGAGAGAGAGAGAGAGAGCGATGTCCAGAGGAGAGAGAGAGAGAGCGATGTCCAGAGAGAGAGAGAGAGAGAGAGAGAGAGAGCGATGTCCAGAGAGAGAGAGCGATGTCCAGAGAGAGAGAGCTATGTCGAGAGAGAGAGCTATGTCGAGACAGAGAGAGAGCTATGTCGAGAGAGAGAGAGCTATGTCGAGAGAGAGAGAGAGCTATGTCGAGAGAGAGAGCTATGTCGAGAGAGAGAGAGAGCTATGTCGAGAGAGAGAGAGAGCTATGTCGAGAGAGAGAGAGAGCTATGTCGAGAGAGAGAGCTATGTCGAGAGAGAGAGAGAGCTATGTCGAGAGAGAGAGAGAGCTATGTCGAGAGAGAGAGAGAGCTATGTCGAGAGAGAGAGAGCTATGTCGAGAGAGAGAGAGCTATGTCGAGAGAGAGAGAGCTATGTCGAGAGAGAGAGAGCTATGTCGAGAGAGAGAGAGCTATGTCGAGAGAGAGAGAGCTATGTCGAGAGAGAGAGAGAGAGCTATGTCGAGAGAGAGAGAGCTAGGTCGAGAGAGAGAGAGCTAGGTCGAGAGAGAGAGAGCTAGGTCGAGAGAGAGAGAGCTAGGTCGAGAGAGAGAGAGCTATGTCGAGAGAGAGAGAGAGAGAGAGCTATGTCGAGAGAGAGAGAGAGAGCTATGTCCAGAGAGAGAGAGAGAGAGAGAGCGATGTCCAGAGAGAGAGAGAGAGAGAGAGCGATGTCCAGAGAGAGAGCGAGAGAGAGCGATGTCCAGAGAGAGAGCGATGTCCAGAGAGAGAGAGAGAGAGAGAGAGAGAGAGAGAGCGATGTCCAGAGAGAGAGAGAGAGCGATGTCCAGAGAGAGAGAGAGAGCGATGTCCAGAGAGAGAGAGCGATGTCCAGAGAGAGAGAGCGATGTCCAGAGAGAGAGAGCGATGTCCAGAGAGAGAGAGCGATGTCCAGAGAGAGAGAGCGATGTCCAGAGAGAGAGAGCGATGTCCAGAGAGAGAGAGCGATGTCGAGAGAGAGAGAGCTATGTCGAGAGAGAGAGAGCTATGTCGAGAGAGAGAGAGCTATGTCGAGAGAGAGAGAGCTATGTCGAGAGAGAGAGAGAGCTATGTCGAGAGAGAGAGAGCTATGTCGAGAGAGAGAGAGCTATGTCGAGAGAGAGAGCTATGTCGAGAGAGAGAGAGAGCTATGTCGAGAGAGAGAGCTATGTCGAGAGAGAGAGAGAGCTATGTCGAGAGAGAGAGCTATGTCGAGAGAGAGAGCTATGTCGAGAGAGAGAGCTATGTCGAGAGAGAGAGAGAGCTATGTCGAGAGAGAGAGAGAGCTATGTCGAGAGAGAGAGAGAGCTATGTCGAGAGAGAGAGAGAGCTATGTCGAGAGAGAGAGAGAGCTATGTCGAGAGAGAGAGAGAGCTATGTCGAGAGAGAGAGAGAGCTATGTCGAGAGAGAGAGAGAGCGATGTCCAGAGAGAGAGAGAGAGCGAGTCCAGAGAGAGAGAGAGAGCGATGTCCCGAGAGAGAGAGAGAGCGATGTCCAGAGAGAGAGAGAGAGAGCGATGTCCAGAGAGAGAGAGAGAGAGCGATGTCCAGAGAGAGAGAGAGAGCGATGTCCAGAGAGAGAGAGAGAGCGATGTCCAGAGAGAGAGAGAGAGAGCGATGTCCAGAGAGAGAGAGAGAGAGCGATGTCCAGAGAGAGAGAGAGAGAGCGATGTCCAGAGAGAGAGAGAGAGAGAGCGATGTCCAGAGAGAGAGAGAGCGATGTCCAGAGAGAGAGAGAGAGCGATGTCCAGAGAGAGAGAGAGCGATGTCCAGAGAGAGAGAGAGAGAGCGATGTCCAGAGAGAGAGAGAGAGAGCGATGTCCAGAGAGAGAGAGAGAGAGACGATGTCCAGAGAGAGAGAGAGAGCGATGTCCAGAGAGAGAGAGAGAGCGATGTCCAGAGAGAGAGAGAGAGCGATGTCCAGAGAGAGAGAGAGAGCGATGTCCAGAGAGAGAGAGAGAGAGAGAGCGATGTCCAGAGAGAGAGAGAGAGAGAGAGAGCGATGTCCAGAGAGAGAGAGAGAGAGAGCGATGTCCAGAGAGAGAGAGAGCGAGCGATGTCCAGAGAGAGAGAGAGAGCGAGCGATGTCCAGAGAGAGAGAGAGAGAGAGAGAGAGAGAGAGCGATGGCCAGAGAGAGAGAGAGAGCGATGGCCAGAGAGAGAGAGAGAGAGAGCGATGTCCAGAGAGAGAGAGAGAGAGAGAGAGCGATGTCCAGAGAGAGAGAGAGAGAGAGCGATGTCCAGAGAGAGAGAGAGAGAGAGCGATGTCCAGAGAGAGAGCGATGTCCAGAGAGAGAGCGATGTCCAGAGAGAGAGAGAGAGAGAGCGATGTCCAGAGAGAGAGAGAGAGCGATGTCCAGAGAGAGAGAGAGGGAGAGAGAGAGCGATGTCCAGAGAGAGAGAGAGAGCGATGTCCAGAGAGAGAGAGCGCGAGAGCGATGTCCAGAGAGAGAGAGAGAGAGAGCGATCTCCAGAGAGAGAGAGAGAGAGCGATGTCCAGAGAGAGAGAGAGAGAGCGATGTCCAGAGAGAGAGAGAGAGAGCGATGTCCAGAGAGAGAGAGAGAGAGCGATGTCCAGAGAGAGAGAGAGAGAGCGATGTCCAGAGAGAGAGAGAGCGATGTCCAGAGAGAGAGAGAGAGAGAGCGATGTCCAGAGAGAGAGAGAGAGAGAGAGCGATGTCCAGAGAGAGAGAGAGAGAGAGAGAGAGCGATGTCCAGAGAGAGAGAGAGAGAGCGATCTCCAGAGAGAGAGAGAGAGAGCGATCTCCAGAGAGAGAGAGAGAGAGAGCGATGTCCAGAGAGAGAGAGAGAGAGAGAGAGAGAGAGAGCGATGTCCAGAGAGAGAGAGAGAGAGCGATGTCCAGAGAGAGAGAGAGAGAGCGATGTCCAGAGAGAGAGAGAGAGAGAGAGCGATGTCCAGAGAGAGAGAGAGAGAGAGCGATGTCCAGAGAGAGAGAGAGAGAGAGCGATGTCCAGAGAGAGAGAGAGAGAGAGCGATGTCCAGAGAGAGAGAGAGAGAGAGAGCGATGTCCAGAGAGAGAGAGAG
This sequence comes from Lissotriton helveticus, assembly GCF_964261635.1. NCBI lineage: Eukaryota > Metazoa > Chordata > Amphibia > Caudata > Salamandridae > Lissotriton > Lissotriton helveticus. Next base: position 1,513,987,326 of record NC_136059.1, on the reverse strand, counting down.
AGCGATGTCCAGAGAGAGAGAGAGAGAGAGAGAGCGATGTCCAGAGAGAGAGAGAGCGGTGTCCAGAGAGAGAGAGAGAGAGCGATCTCCAGAGAGAGAGAGAGAGAGAGCGATGTCCAGAGAGAGAGAGAGAGAGCGATGTCCAGAGAGAGAGAGAGCGATGTCCAGAGAGAGAGAGAGCGATGTCCAGAGAGAGAGAGAGAGAGAGAGAGAGAGAGAGAGCGATGTCCAGAGAGAGAGAGAGCGATGTCCAGAGAGAGAGAGAGCGATGTCCAGAGAGAGAGAGAGAGAGAGAGAGAGAGAGAGAGAGAGAGAGCGCGATGTCCAGAGAGAGAGAGAGCGATGTCCAGAGAGAGAGAGAGAGCGATGTCTAGAGAGAGAGCGATGTCCAGAGAGAGAGCGATGTCCAGAGAGAGAGAGAGAGAGAGAGCGATGTCCAGAGAGAGAGAGAGAGAGAGAGCGATGTCCAGAGAGAGAGAGAGAGAGAGAGCGATGTCCAGAGAGAGAGAGAGAGAGCTATGTCGAGAGAGAGCTATGTCGAGAGAGAGAGAGAGCTATGTCGAGAGAGAGAGAGAGCTATGTCGAGAGAGAGAGAGAGCTATGTCGAGAGAGAGAGAGAGCTATGTCGAGAGAGAGAGAGAGCTATGTCGAGAGAGAGAGAGAGCGATGTCGAGAGAGAGAGCTATGTCGAGAGAGAGAGAGCTATGTCGAGAGAGAGAGAGCTATGTCGAGAGAGAGAGAGAGAGAGAGCGATGTCCAGAGAGAGAGAGAGAGAGCGATGTCCAGAGAGAGAGAGAGAGAGCGATGTCCAGAGAGAGAGCGATGTCCAGAGAGAGAGAGAGAGAGCGATGTCGAGAGAGAGAGAGCGATGTCCAGAGAGAGAGAGAGAGAGAGAGCGATGTCCAGAGAGAGAGAGAGAGAGAGATGTCCAGAGAGAGAGAGAGAGAGAGAGATGTCCAGAGAGAGAGAGAGAGAGATGTCCAGAGAGAGAGAGAGCGATGTCCAGAGAGAGAGAGAGAGCGATGTCCAGAGAGAGAGAGAGAGAGAGCGATGTCCAGAGAGAGAGCGATGTCCAGAGAGAGAGCGATGTCCAGAGAGAGAGAGAGAGAGAGAGCGATGTCCAGAGAGAGAGAGAGAGAGAGAGAGAGAGAGAGAGAGAGCGATGTCCAGAGAGAGAGAGAGAGCGATGTCCAGAGAGAGAGAGCTATGTCGAGAGAGAGCTATGTCGAGAGAGAGAGAGCTATGTCGAGAGAGAGAGAGCTATGTCGAGAGAGAGAGAGAGCTATGTCGAGAGAGAGAGCTATATCGAGAGAGAGAGCTATGTCGAGAGAGAGAGAGCTATGTCGAGAGAGAGAGAGCTATGTCGAGAGAGAGAGAGCTATGTCGAGAGTGAGAGAGAGAGAGCTATGTCGAGAGAGAGAGAGCTAGGTTGAGAGAGAGAGAGCTATGTCGAGAGAGAGAGCTATGTCGAGAGAGAGAGCTATGTCGAGAGAGAGAGCTATGTCGAGAGAGAGAGCTATGTCGAGAGAGAGAGAGAGCTATGTCGAGAGAGAGAGAGAGCTATGTCGAGAGAGAGAGAGAGCTATGTCGAGAGAGAGAGAGAGCTATGTCGAGAGAGAGAGAGAGAGAGAGATCTATGTCCAGAGAGAGAGAGCGATGTCCAGAGAGAGAGAGAGAGAGAGAGAGAGAGAGCGATGTCCAGAGAGAGAGAGAGAGAGCGATGTCCAGAGAGAGAGAGCTATGTCGAGAGAGAGCTATGTCGAGAGAGAGAGAGAGAGCTATGTCGAGAGAGAGCTATGTCGAGAGAGAGAGAGAGCTATGTCGAGAGAGAGAGAGAGCTATGTCGAGAGAGAGAGAGAGCTATGTCGAGAGAGAGAGAGAGAGCTATGTCGAGAGAGAGAGAGAGAGCTATGTCGAGAGAGAGAGAGAGAGCTATGTCGAGAGAGAGAGAGCTATGTCGAGAGAGAGAGAGAGCTATGTCGAGAGAGAGAGAGCTATGTCGAGAGAGAGAGAGAGAGAGCTATGTCGAGAGAGAGAGAGAGAGCTATGTCGAGAGAGCGAGAGCTAGGTCGAGAGAGAGAGAGCTAGGTCGAGAGAGAGAGAGCTATGGCGAGAGAGAGAGAGCTATGGCGAGAGAGAGAGCTATGGCGAGAGAGAGAGCTATGGCGAGAGAGAGAGCTATGGCGAGAGAGAGAGAGAGAGCTATGTCGAGAGAGAGAGAGAGAGCTATGTCGAGAGAGAGAGAGCTATGTCGAGAGAGAGAGAGCTATGTCGAGAGAGAGAGAGAGAGAGAGAGAGCTATGTCGAGAGAGAGAGAGAGAGCTATGTCGAGAGAGCGAGAGCTAGGTCGAGAGAGAGAGAGCTAGGTCGAGAGAGAGAGAGCTAGGTCGAGAGAGAGAGAGATATGTCGAGAGAGAGAGAGCTATGGCGAGAGAGAGAGAGCTATGGCGAGAGAGAGAGCTATGGCGAGAGAGAGAGCTATGGCGAGAGAGAGAGCTATGGCGAGAGAGAGTGAGAGATGACGAGGGAGGAAAAAACATGGCCACCATATTTGAGAGGTCCCAAAAACCCTTAAAACACTTGTAAAAACTTCTAAATGCTCCCTTAAACTGCATATCTAATTGGGCCACACATTGATGCACTTTATAACATTGTAGATGCTAATCACACATACTTAAATTACACTTCTTATATTTGTAAGAGGCAGCAAAAAAATAACCTACCTTGTTGTGAGAATTTGCTGTACACTTTTAAATCTACAATCCTTTGATCTACCTGGACCCAAACGTTTTCGGAATGTTCCAATTTGCTATAATAAAGTTGTGTTGTGCCTAGTGACAGATCAGAAAAAAGAAAGTAATCCATGTTTACCACTGCTGAACAGTCCGCTGGGTACAGGCACCAACGAAGTAAATAGACAACCATGAAATAAGGTATGCATCTAAGAAAAACATTCAGGAACACAGTTAAGATTGAGTGGACAGTGAAGAGAAACTTAAGAGAACTTGAATGTAGGGGTATAGAGGAAAAAAGTGATTCATCCTCAACATTAGCTATTTTAGACTTCCACGAAACAATGAAAAGAAAATATCAACACTTTGGTTACATTGGTTTTTAATTATCATACAGTGTATGATGTTCATGCATTTAAACGGCAAAATCTTAAAGATGAATGATGGATTCTGACAGCACACAAGCAGGATAATTGCACAGTTAGTATATCATGAACATCCATGGCATGTTTACTTGTAAAATCACTTTTCCCTCAGTGGAATAAACTATTTCCTCAATCTCAAAATATAAGGACGGAGGAGTGTAACTGACATAGGAAGACCCTATTCACTTGTAAAGTAGGGGGGTGGAATTTTAAAGTATTTGGCTTTCATATATTTGGTATTACGTCTAAGCATGCAATGGACTAAGATACACAGGCACAATAATACATTAGTAACCATAGCAAATCTGGTCATTCTTTTGCAGACATGGGTACCCGGAGACGAGAACAAAAATTCTAATCACACTTGAAAATATTACGGAACCCCGGGCAGAAAAAGGTCATAATTAGCAATGGCTTCTGCACAGTTAACCAAGACTCAAGTTAATCAGCATGGCATTATTGGTTCTAAGTTTCGGGGCAGTAGATTATTGGAATCAAAATTCACCTACGAAGGTGTGAAATCCGCAATCATGGTAGATGTTCTACCATCGTACATTTAGACTTTGGGGTGGGAAAATGTAGCTTCAGAGGGGTAGCTATGCAAAATTAATGGAAAACCCACAAAAGTAAGCTCTGGGGGTATTTCCATAAACTTGGTCTGATCTTTCCCATTCAGGAAACTGCTGTAAAGGAACAGCTTCTAAGGTGTGAATGGGGGAGGGGGAAGGGTGGGAACTGAAATTTCATAGAAGGAAAATAAATCCATTGCGGTCACATTTTTGGAGGACTCGTGGGGAAAGACAGAAATGTCTTCCAAAGATAGGAGGAAAGCTACAGGAGTAGATTTCCATTTGCTGTTGAGATGGTTTGAGCATTTGAAGAAAATCAATGAGGGTCATATATACATTGGAAAAGAGCTGCTCTCTTTTTCAGTACAGGGATATGGAGGATAGAGTGTACTTATGACGCAAAAGTGCCTGTTATTTTATTGAACACCACTGAACAGACCCCAGATAAACATTTTCATGTTTAAATGTTAGTGAAGGGAATCTGCGACAGACTACATGGAAGAACCTGTTGAAGTTATTCATGTAAAAATTACAATGGCGACACATTAGCTATCAAGTCTATGGGAAAGTGATCAGATACAGGTTTAATTTAAAGACCACCACAGATAAATCCTTGCAGGTATTTGTTATACTGTTTACTCCGATCAGTTTCCTATTGAAGCAATTACTAACCTTTCAAGGGCGCACTAACTCTTCCATAGTACATTTGTTTTTATAAGAAAATTAAATAAATACATTTCCAGCCTATTAGTACACATTTGTTAAATCAGGTGCAATGCTTTTGAATTTAAATACATTTACTTTATCATGGATTTAGTTGTCAACTTGTAGGATTCATTATTTTTATTGATAATATTGTGTGCATTTAGAAAGCTTAGAACCCTTTTCTAAATACTAAAAACAACCAATATCTTGATCAGCCAGATTAAGGATTGGTAACATTAGGCTGAGAGTGGCCACAAGAATGCTTGCAAAGATCTTTGCATCTACTACTAGTTATGACAGCGCCCTAAAAAAAACAAAGGGGTCTTTTCTTGGAATAGCAATCACTATCTGGGCTTCCCAAATCGTACCATTAGTTATGTGATATTTCAAGAAAGGAATTATACAGTCTTGTCAGGTCCAGGGCAAGCAAGGCAAAATGTTTTTAAACTTAGCTATGAAGTCATCCGGGCGCAGAACATTCTCTTTGCAAACCTGCGAGAACCATCATCACCTGTTTTGATGGAGGACTGGGGAAGCTCCATTATCAGTCTATACGTTTTGTACACTAGTTTCTATTTAGACAGGACTCATCTCTGCCTTGAGGGGATCCTTCTTACTATAAAGTTTATTGTAAAAGGAGCTAGAAAACCTCTTTATATCCTGATCAGTTTCCAAACTCCCCGACTCATCCTTTATCAATTTGGTTCTAATATTCATTCTTTGTACTCCAAGGCTGCATGTCAATGGGCAAACTTCGTTTTTTCACTGTAGAAACACAGCTTTGTCCTAGTTCCTCAGCCCCATCCATGTCAAGAGCCTTTATCTGGGCTCTAGCTACAGCGAGGTTCTTCCAGATCTTCATTGAGCCCATTTTGTGAATCCTCTCTCATTTCTTCAACTATACTTCGTTTCATCAGAATAAAAACCTTCTCTAAGTAAGTCTGGCAGATGATGCCATGAACTTTCCCATCATGACAAATTTAATGGCAACCGTAATGGTTTCGTGGAACAATTCTTCCTCGTCATTCTGTACCAGATCTGGTTGAATAGTGTTCCCTATATTTTCGTTTTACAGGCGGATGGCAGATTCATCTCCAGTGTCTTATCAGCCATTAGACTATCATTGTATAAAATAGGTTGGGTACGGTCTGAGAGAGATTATAGGTCCCCTATGTGTCCGCTGCACACTTAATGAAAATAATGGTGGCCGGGGAGTATAACCCCTGGGACCACTTGCTTTCAGTTAAATCCAATCATAATTTCTATTCGATGTCACTAAGTGCTACAAAGCTTTCCCTCACCCACTAATAGATGTGGTTGAGATAGTGACAGCTCGATCTTGGTTTACCAGGCCAGTGTGGATTGGAGGGATATTCCTGTACCACTGGACTAGCATTTTAGACTAAATTAACTGCATCAGGCGCATACCAAGTTGACCAGCAGTGGCTGTGACAACCTCTCTAGCACATTAAGATCTTCCAGCAGGTGGCCTTAATCTATCATAGTTAGACGTACAAAAGACAAATTTATTTGAATCGGAGGGTCTGAACTAGTTTTAAAAAGTAATATAAATGTAATGTTACATTTGATCCCCTATTTCGTACTTAATGTTTGCACTAGTATTTCTACTGTGCGTTATACATTTATAAAGCATACAGAGGTATATGAAAATCCACTATATTGATCATGCTTCAGTGTTTTGTACTTATGGATGGATCAACCATGTTTTGCAAGCTTACCATTAACAAGTGTTGTCCAGAACAGCATGCCTTCGCCAAACGTGAAAAGACCAATTCCTCGCAGCCCACTACGCAACATTCTGTACTTCGATCCATCCAACTGAACAGTCTCAATCACCCCTCGCACTGTAAAAAAACAAGATGAATGAGTTTGCCAGAAACAGTTTACAGAATTTCCCTAGAAATGGTTCAGGACACATCACCTTACACATCAGTAAGGTAGACATTTTCAATGAATGTGAATATGCACTTCGTCAACTGTGTGCTTATATAATTTTTAAACCCTCTTTGAGCCTTCAAAAGAAAACCAGTAGCATCATAAACACATTTTACTGTTATTCATATCACCTATCCCAAACCACTGGGAAGGCGTGCACCGTTGAGTGTTAGACAGGAGGCATGGGTCCCTCTTTTTCTTCAGAGACCCAGGAATTAACATTTGGGGGTGCCTCATTGGCTCCGCCCTGAACCCCACGCTGTTAAACATTTATCTTACACCCCAAGCACAGCTGGTGGAAGCCTTGGGTGCAAAAGTAAACTCCTATGCAAATAACATAGTTGCTATTTTCTTGTAGGAAGGGAGAAGAGATTGCAAGGAAATAAATTAAATTTTGCTTAGCGGTTGTATTCTACTGGAGGACCAATCAATCAATTGAAGTATAATGCAGAGAAAACTAAAATTATGTTTTTCGATCAAAATTCCCAGCCAACTTGGCATATCTTTTGGCTGGCTGGATGGCAATTCTGGTTCATAAAGCACTTCATCACCTGGGGCTGGGCTACTTGGGGGTCAGAATCAGCTTCTGCCTACCCATCAGGAACCTGAGTTTTACCAACATCCTACGGGCAAAGGTACACAAGATACGCCATGCCAGAGCGGGAGGACATACTTTTTAGGTTTTGCCTACGCAATGCGTACAAAGTACGCATGCGCTAGCAAAATCTTATGTTTTGCTCTGTGGGGTCGGGTATCCGCCCCCTCCTCGCCCCCTCCTCCCATTGGCTAGCTCCATAAATGGAGGCTAGCCATTGGGAGCCGGATCTGTCCGTCAAGGCCAGACCAGATTCGGGGGGTTCCCGAGAATTTTTCCCTTTTGGCCACGTCATGCAGCGGTGGGCGGGGCTTTTTATTGGGCTCGTCGAGGTTTGTTTGGGCCATTTGGCGGCCGACCGCCGGCCGAGGAAGTCCAGGTGAGTGGTTCCTTTCCTGTCCCCCTCCCGCTGTCGGTTCGTTTCCCGCCACCCCCTTCCCGCTGTCGGTTAGTTTCCCGCCCCCCCCCCCTCCCGCTGGCCATTCCTTTCCCATCCCCCCTCCCGCTTCCTGCATAGAAAGTGTGTTAAGGAGCTCCAGGAGGGAATGCCTGCTCTCAAGCTCCCCTTGTCCCCTCTGTCTACTCTCTGGCACTGAGGCTGGAGGTTTATCACGCAGGCGGCAAAGAGCTCAGTGGCGCTATATACAACTTTTTAAAAAAAACATTGTGTCTGGGCAGGGAGCCGCCGGCGATAGGACCCAGCAGAGTCCGCCCGCCAGGGTTGCGCTGCTGTGTTGACAGCAGGCTCGATCACGGAGTATGGAGTCTTGACATCAGTTGAAGTTTAGAAACTTTAGTTTCCAAATCTGCCTTTACTCCTGCATATATTTGTTCAGTGCTATTTTTGTGCATTTAAAATGAGCCGTCTCTAGTGTGCGGAGAAAACCCTGCTGCATCCACCTCAATGGACCGCCTGACCTGTGCTTCGTCGCCTGCGGTCACAAGTGGATAAGGTTTCCAGATGACTCGATGACACAAACGATGCAGTGCTGTGGTTCTGGTCTTTTGTTTTTAATTTTACATGTGTGTGTTTTCTGATGTTAGTTACATTACATCAAGCTCGATCCGGCAGGACCACAACTCCCAAAATGCATTAGCATGTAGCATTGCAAACTGTATTATGGAATCGCCTGGTAATCTTACATGTCGAGGGCAGGCGTTAGGAGCTCAATGGCTGATTGTTGCATTTGAAACAGTTTTACTTGCCTCTACTCACAGGGTAGCCCAGTTCCTGAGCACGCCACGCGCCCGGGTACATTCTCCCCACACACTGCATCCACCCGTATCTGGATCCCCGCTGCTTGTTCTGGGGTCTCTGCGCCCACTCTGCTTGTGTGTGCCGGTGCTCAAGCTCTTATATCTCACCCCCATAGTGCGCCTCCCCTCTCTCCGCCCCTTCCCTCTCCCTCCTCTGTCTGTTCCTTCCACCTCCCCTTTGTTTGTCCTATCTTTGGCTTTTAGTACTTCATACACTTCGGTCCCTATCGGACTGACTGGTGATCACCCTTAGAGCCCAGCAGGGCTGTCTCAGCCTCTCATCCTTGTAAAGTGGATATTAGTAGCTGCTATGACGAGGTATTGGGTGTGATATCATCTTACATCGAGTTTGATGTGATGCTTGTTTAACACACTTAACAATTGTGTTGTCTTCGTGCTCTGGTATTAGCTTGTCTGCGGTTGTGTGTTAGCCCACGTGGCAGAGATATTGTGGGCTCTCGCGCAGTGAGCAAATGTGCTGTAAGTGTAATGTTTCCCTCTGGGTGGGATCCAGGCGTGGAGGGGGATGGATCCGGGGGGTGCAGTTGTCAGGGGTTGTTTTAGGTCGCAGCTCCTGCAGACATCTTGGGGAGTGTCAGAAAGTGGCCCTGGGAGTGCATGCGTCGTGGCTCGCTCATCACATTTGCTGCAGATCAAAGGTCAAGTGCGGTCTTCCAAGGTGGGTTTGTAAAGCTGCCGCGTGGAAGGAGCACATATACAACCAGAAACAGCAGAGCAGGGGCACTTTCACACTTCTGGGAAAGTGCCATTGTGATGTAACGCTAACAAAATCTGTGTAAACAACTCCCTTCATCTTGGGCCAAACCAATGTAAATTGTTCATTCTCACACCTCCGTGAAAAGCATAGTTTGTAACCAGTCATCCTGCCCAGGGTGTGCTAAATCCAGACAGTGGCTGGCACGGTCACTATGCAGCCCTTTGGCCGACGCCATCTCCCAGACTTTGCTGCATAGCTTCTGATATCTGCTCTCGCCCATTAATGCCTGCTTGTGTCTCCGTTTTCGTGCCGTGACTGTTGCCTGCTTGTGCCCCTGTTGCCTGCTTGTGCCTCCGTTTTCGTGCCTGTGCAGACTGAGTGCAGACTGTGAGTGCAGGCTGACTGTGAGTGCAGGCTGACTGTGAGTGCAGGCTGACTGTGAGTGCAGGCTGACTGTGAGTGCAGGCTGACTGTGAGTGCAGGCTGACTGTGAGTGCAGGCTGACTGTGTGCAGGCTGACTGAGTGCAGGCTGACTGAGTGCAGACTGACTGAGTGCAGACTGACTGAGTGCAGACTGACTGAGTGCAGACTGACTGAGTGCAGACTGACTGTGCGTACCTGTGTATGTGTGCAGCTATGTGTACAAGAGCTAAGTGATGCTTTGTATGTGTGTGTGATGCTATATGTGTATTATGCTATGTGTATGTGTGTGTCTGTAGCTGTGTATGTGTACAGATATGTGTCCAGGAGCTGAGTGATGCTATCTGTGTGTAATGCTATGTGTGTGTGATGCTATGTATGTATAATACTGTGTGTGTGTTTGTGTAACTGTGTCTGTCTGTAGCTGTGTGTGTATGTAGCTGTGTATACAAAGCCTGTCAATGTGTGTAGAGGAGGAGCTCTCTGTGTGTGTATAGCTCTGTGTACATATACCTATGTGTGTATAAGTGCAAATGCAATAGGTCTCACATTTCGTAACCATAAAGCTATTTACTAGTAAACGACAAAGCCATTTGTGTATGTTTTACAAAAAAAAACAGGTGAAAATTTTGACATTTACAAAGCCAATAGCTCTAACTTTATCAAAGGCAAAACCATTGCATTGTAAATGCTTGTTCCTATCTGGGGCCATCAACATGGAATAGGCTCCCTCTTGAGCTCTGCTTCATGGAATCAAGCACCATGTTAAAAACAAGACTGTAGACATGGTTAATTGCTCAAGAGTAAGAGGACTTGCAGTCAATGTCTGATTAGCAATGTCTAATCTGCTTTTATGTGATCACTATTGAATGCACCACATTATTCATACACAGATGATCAAGGCACTATAACTGAATTATAAAAAAAAATTGAATCTGCAATTTGTATTAAAGTGTACAACAAATGACAATTAAAATATGACCAATATATTTAAGGTAATACATTTTCAAAGTAAATACATTAAGATAAATAAAATTAAATATATTAACTTAAATAAAATAGCTGTTCTCATCCAAATTGGAAAATACAACAAACTGGATAACTGTTGTAGGTTAGGGACTGCAAACATCTACACTCTTGCTCAAATTTAACAATCACATTTTTTAATCAGCAGTTTTATACAGTGTTAACTGGTTAGTGATTTTGAAAATGGAACCTTAAAGGTCTGTGGTCTTGCGTAAACGTATCAATTACTTCTTAAATCAGCTGTTTGTTTTCATAAATTTTTGCTCGATGTATGCTCACCATGCACGAACCCGATAAGCATTCATATGCCATTGTCGACCTCAACCAAGTAGTCATCCTTCTCATTGTGCAGCAGAAAGATCTTTCAGCACAAGTGGTCACTGGTAATGTGAGAGCAATGAGAATTGCTTGCTGGACTGATGGAAATAAATCTGTGTGGTTTAGCAAATCCAGAAATCCATTGTCAAGCTGCTTCATCCTTCATTGACCAGATCTCAAACCATCGGCTTCCAGGTTTTCAATGTCGTAAACATCTGATGTTTGCAATCTGGTATTTTTATTGACCAAGTGCCGTTTTGGGTTGTGTTTTGGGTAAAGTGAGAACAGACAGGTTTTTCTTGTTTTTATTGCCAAACCGGCAAATGATGAGATGATGTATGGCGCATAAATAGAATGGCAATAGTATTCTTCCACAGATGAGGAACCTAAAGTAGAACAAAATACTTGCTGGCCACACTGTCAGGAATCACAAAGTTCTATGTTGCATTTTTCTGCCAATGTTTGAAAATTTGAATAAATGTCCTTAAATTGCTCTTCTGATTTTTGTCTGATCATGGAACACTCAGGTGTGCATGTGATTACACACCTTGAGGAGATCAAGCTGAATAGCTTGGAGAGCCAGGCTTACAGATTCTAATCTTGATCAGTAATTTGAAAATATGGACAAGCAAAAGAGAACGCTCACTGTGCTTTAGGAACATTGCAATGGATATGCACCACAACAGGTTTCCAAGATGCTGTAGTAACTAGTAAATTGAATTGCTTAAAAATCTCTTCAAAGTTCGAGCTAAAAATTCTAATGCTCTTGTATTTTGCAGTCCATTGTGTCACTCAGCAATGGCACATTGGGAATAACAGATCTTTTTGGACTCACAGAAAAAACATAATGAAGGCTTTCACTATGCCAATAGAATTCCGTATATTAGGAACAGCATTCAGGTCATTACCAAATTAAGTTTATGTTCAGAACAGTGAGCAAAAGCAGGTTTAGGATATTTTCTCTTTATTATTACTTGAACACCAGCCTTCCTTTCCCGCCTCTGAGGAGCATCCATCATATCCTTGGCCATGGAGTTTTTCTGAATGTAATCCAAATTTAGAACATGAATCCACAACCCCTTTTGCAATTGAGATATCTTCCATTTCTTTTAAGGTTGCAAATCCAAGGAATTCTTCTCGGATGACAGCTACGGTACTACCGGTGTCTACAAAACTTATTACAAGTGACATCTGTTCTTTTCAGACTTCGTTAGCACTTTCAACAGCAATGATTGACAATCCATTAGACCTATTGACTAAGGATACCAGATCTGCTCTTAATGTTTCTTCACATAATGTAATCATTTTATTTTCAACTCAAACTGATGTATAATGTGCATTAACTGGTGCATTTTCCAGATGGCTCTTTATGGTTTAAGCTGACCTTGCATAACATGTTGGAAAAATTAAGTTTGTGAACTTCAAATAACTCACCTACAATGCACTATTTATAGTAAATACAGCCCCCTGTGTATGCAGTAATAGAACCTTGAAAAATGAAGTGTGTGGGTGTATATATACACACTATTATATATACACACATATATACACATACTGTAATGCTAGATTTCACTTGCCACAGCACCGGATTGCATGCACAGCAGTTGGCACAGCACTAGAAAGTACCCACAGCACCAGATTGCACCCAAAACACCAACGATAGCACCAGCTACAAACCCACAGCCTTTTTGGCACTGGATGGCATCCACATCACCAGGTACAATCCCGCATCACCAGGTATACCCCCTCAATACTAGATATAACCCCCATGGCACAAGATATAACCCACTGCTTTCTCCTGCTTTAAAAAAAAAAAAAACACATTTTATTGTGTCTAAAAATCATATACAGTGCAGTGCTCCTTAACCCGGAAAACATCTACCATTTCAAGCATTGCAAGTCATTGACTGACAGATTTACATATTTTTATCAATATCAAAAGATACAATATAACATGAACACTGTAAACCCCCTTCCATTGCACCCGCACACAGCTACACTTCAGTTATTACCACAAGTCCCATCTTCATCAACACCGTCCCACCATTACATTCCCAGTCCCCTATTCTAGTAACCACGAATCAGGGCAGATATAGATGCATCCACCGGGGGTATTGGGTCGAAGTCCAGGCCACGGTAGTTTGCCCATCTTTACCAAATTTCAGGGTGTTTTTACAGACAGCCCCTGGCCTTAAATATCAGAATCACCACCCCCATGCTAAAATCCAACCCATTCTTCCATGCCAAAAGTGAGGGTGGGGTCGCCGCCTTCCACAGCCTTGCTATGTCTCTCTTAGGTAAAGTCAGTCCCAGCAACAGTAAGTGCCTCATATATGTTACCCCCATATCCTCCATAGTATGCAGAATTGTCAGTTTCGGTGATGCAGGGAGTTCCCACCACAATACCTCCGCCAAGCAGGCCAACACCCCTCTCCAAAATGTTCTAAGTGCTGTACAGTGCCTGATGGTGTGAATAAGGGACCCCTCTTCTTGTCCACATCTCAGGCACAGCGGGGATGCTACCAGACCAGCCCTCCATAGCCTGAGCCTTGTGTAATAGACTCAGTGAAAGTATTTGAATTGAATGAGCCATAACCACATTGATATTGCTGCTGCTCTAGGGGAGACCAGCGAGTCTGTCCAGTCATCCCCATCCAATTGGAACATGTCCACCTACCAGGCCTCTCTGAGTTTATCTAGCGTGGTGGAGCTGTGAGTCACCAGGGATTGATCTTTGTAATCTTATGATCCTGTAAATCCCCCATGAATACTTTGGCCTCAATTAGACTGAATTCAGGAAGGGCCTCCAACCCTGAAATACCCGGGGAGATAAAATGCTGAAACTGGAGTATTTATAGAATTGACATTTTGGCATATGGTACTCTCGTTGAAGCTCTTGGAAAGATTTGAGGACAGTGCCACGCATTACATCCCCCATTGTGGAGATACCAATGTTGTCCCAACCTTTGAATCCAGCTAGCGTTGCAAGCTGCGGTAGCCGGTCAGTTTGCCACAGTGGGGTCTCCCTAGTTAGTTTATTCCACCATCCCATCTTACGAAGGGAATGCTTCCACACTCAAAACACCACCTGGGTGGCAGGCGGTAGAGAATTGCGCAACGACGCAGTAGAGCATAGTATGCATGGTGGACTCTCATAATCCTCCGTTCCACCGCATAGGCAGGATCCTCTATTACCATACCACCATTCATTCAATACAAGTAGCTGTGAGGCCATATAATACAACTGAATATCAGAAGTGGCCAGCCCCTCTCCAGTATGTGGACTGAAAGCTGGTCCGCAGCGGCACCCTGGATGCCCCCCCACCCACAGAAACTGTCCCAGCGCCGCATTAACCTGACGAAACCACGAGGGGAGCACCGGATATGGATGATTCTGCAGTTGATATAGCAGGCGAGGCAAGAACACTTATGAAAATTGCCATTCTGCCATATATGGAAAGGGGCATATGAGACCAGGTTTTCATCTCCTCCCTTGTTCGTGCCCAGATTGGAACTATATTCCTATCCCACACAACTCTGGGCGAGTATGATAAGACTCCCAGGTATTTCATGCCCTCCGACGACACTTGCACCGCCATGGCCCAAGACCCCAAGTCTATAGCCTTTCCCAGTACCCACAGCCTGGATTTGCTCAGATTCATATAGAGTCCCGACGTTTCTCAAAAGATTTGCATAACGCGGAGGAGCCGTGGCCCAGTCCTGTTTACACCCATTAGAAAAAGGAGGGCATCGTCTGTGTAAAGAGCGATATGATCAGAAAGCCCATGATACCACTCAAACCCAACCACCTGTGCGTCTAGTCTCACCCACGCCGCTAGCGGCTCCATTGCCAGAGCAAATTGATACAGCGACAGTGGACACCCCTGACGAGTGCCCGTGCCCACAGAAAACGTAGAGGACACGATCCCGCCACTTGCACCGAAGCAGTGAGGTCCATATAAATCAGTTTGAGGTACGTCAAGAATCAAGGACCCATGTGAAGATGATCCAGGTGCGCAAATAGATATACCCAACTGAGGGAATTGAACGCCCTATCCATGTCCGCCAGCAGCAGGGCAGCCAGGACCCCCCTACCCTGGATGGCAGCTATCTCGTTGTATGCCCGCCGGATATTGTGGCATGTGGCCCGCTGAGGCATAAAGCCCACCTGATCTGGATGAATTAATGTAGTTATGTGGGGTTGCAGACGATTGGCCATCAGTTATTTCTCCTGCTTTTGCCTTGCTTTTTATTGATTTCTCCTTCCTCTACCCCATTTTTCGGAATGTTTTTACCTGCTTTTGCCTCCCTCTCCCTCTATATTTCTGAGTGCTTTCTCCTGCTTTGCTTGTTATTTACTGCTTTCTTTTTCCTTTCTTTGAGGACTTTCCCTCATTTTTCATTGCTTGTTTTTTCCTCAACAGTGCAGGGTATGTTTCAAAATTGCCCAATCTGAGGGAACCTACAAAAAAAGCCGACAGCAAAAAAAACACGATGACTAGGCAAATGCCATATGCATCGTACTCATCATTTCTTGGTTTCTCTTAATTGCTCTCTCCTCCTCTTTGTGCCTCGCTCATTCTTCAGCCACAGAGTCTCGCGTGCTTCTACCTAGTTTGTTCTTCCTCGCTGTCTCACTTTATTTTTTTATCATCTGCTCCTTTCTCTCCATTTTCTCTTTCCATCCAGGCTCCTTAGTCTCTTTTGCTCCATCTATTTAACTTTTCCTTTTTCTTGAATGCTCTCTCGTCCTTGCCCTGTTTTGGTTGGTCTTTCTTTCCATATTTCTCCCTTCCTTCTTCCTCACTATCACACAGCTTAAGGGGCCATAGCCATGTGGCACCCATCCACTACAGCAAAACATGTAGTTGGGGATTTGCTCGAGCGCAGCCTAATTTTCAAATTGCCAGTGCCAGGCAGCAAACTATGAGGGAGGTTTGTTAAAATGCGGCAGGTCGGGCCAAAAAGTGTAATGAGCCACAGTAAACAGGGCCTATGCAGAGGGCTGCTGCAGCGCATGACACGCTGCTTCTTTGTCCGGTTTCTGAGGCGTGCGCCTGCGCACTATAATGGGGGCCATGACTTGGTGGGTGCTGGGCGGGTGATCTTGGAGGTGACGGAGGTTGGATGCAGATTGGTCCGATTCTGGACACTTGAAGCAGCTTCTGCACAGTAGGAGGGGAATGGCTATGTACTTGCACTGACAGTGGTAGCTACCAGCTGCCAGGACCCACGCACCACCCGTGACCTGGACTGTTTTTGGTACTGTACTAGTAGTGCAGTGTAACACTACGGCTGCCATAGTGTTAAGCTGCACGTTCTAAATCCACCAGGCAGCCAGTAAGCGACCCCGCGGCGAGTAGTGCTTTTCCCCAGCACAAAATTGAAAAATGTAGCTCATTTGTGCGGTAAATCTCCCAATCTGATTTAATCCAGGGGCAAGCACCATCCCCTTACTCTCCCTTATGCGGACCCCATCTCTGCAGGTCTTGGCTACAGCGGTCTTTCAGGCTGGTGAGCTCGATACCAACAGCTTGACCCAGTGCAGCATATAGGATAGTGATCCTGCGTTTTGTGGTGCTCCATGATCACAGTATTTGCAATGCGGGGTCTACGTCCAGTTCACTACCCCGTTTTCCCCATTTGTCACCAATGGCTCCTCGGATTGCTGTACGAGTTAAGTTTAGGATAGTATAAATATCAGTTCTTCAATTGGCAGGGTAGTTCCCTCTGCAAACAGCTGGCCCAGGTCGACAATGGAGGCAAGTCACCACTGACCAGTGAGTTGTCCTTCAGATTTTGGCAAAAGCCAGCAGTCACCACAGGGGCAGATCAGACAAGTATACTGTTCGCGTGACCAGCAATACCAAGCCAGGCTTATGAAGAGTTGTGTCGGTCTGTCCCGGGGGGGTCGTCCCCAGCAGTTTGCTGGGTATGCCCTCTCGTTCTTTGAGGCCAAAGGCTGGGAGCCTTAGGTGATGTGTCTGGCACCATTGTAGTTGGCATGCTAGTTACAATTTGTAGTCTGGTGCCCCCGTTGCACAGTTTCTCCAGGGCCACGGGTCAACGCCGTTTAGCCCAGATCAGTTCTGAAAGCCAGCTAATCAAGTTGCTTAACACCTTGTGGGGTAATATAAGGGGCACATTAGCAAACATGTGTAGAAGCTGTGGTAAAGCCACCATTTTCACCGGCACCACTTGCCCCATGGGTGAAGTAACCACTCTGTCCAGGTTGCCCCCACGGAAATCTGCTGGGTCTCTAAACACCATGACACCAAGGTATGGAAAGGTGTGCATGGCTATTGGGACAGAGTAAGGACTGGTTCATTAAAAAGACGGCACACTAATCCAACAATGGGAAGAGGCATGATTTCAACACATTCACTTGTACCCGGACAGTTCACCACCGAACGAGTCCTGTAGTCTGAACATTGGTGTTCGCTCGGTGGTGACATCATGCAAGTATATAAGGATGTCTTCTGCATATGGCATGCATCTATTTCCAGCCCATAGCCCGCATCTTACATGCCAACAGTTCTATGGCAAGTGTGAACAGCAGCAGGGGCAGTGGGCAGTCCTGGCAGGTTCCTGTGTGCATCTGATATTGGTCCGAGTACTCTCATCCTAACCAAACACTTGCTCTGGGGGCAATGTATAACACTTGGATCCAGGCCAGCACTGATGCCTAAACTCCATGCTGTAAAGAACCGCAAGAAGGTAGGCCCATGAGACACTGTCGAAAGCCTTCTCCATGTCCACTGAAACCACCATTGCTTGATGGAGTAAGGCCAGCGGATCAGCCAATATTTAAATCAGCAGCTACATGTTCCAGGAGGGCTCCCCTCAGTAATTAAATCATTCTGGTCTGGGTAGATGAGGGATGGTAAGCGGGGTCTGATGCAATTTGCGATGATTTTCCCCAGGATCTTACAACTCAAATCAAGGAAGGACAAGGGTCTATAAGCCCTCCTATTCAATGCATCTCCGCTCCAGAATCATTAATATTAGGATTTCCCAGGACAATACCTGCAGCCGCCCCACTTCTCACCCACTGCATACATTGTGCCAAGGGATTTAGGAGTTCAGCCTAGCAGTACTTCTAAAATTCAAAGGGGAGACCATCACTATCAGGCATCTTGCCTGTCGCAAACAGTTTTAATCTCCTCGCTATTTCACCTTCTATGATGTGGTTAGTCTTCTAGGGTCAGCGAGGTCACTGGTATGTCAGCAGGAAGATCAGCTGTGATGCAGTCACATTAGGCACTGGCCGCGTACAGAGCTTTATAGTAGTCAGACCACCACCACAATGTCCACCCGTCTGTTCATACGGTGCCCATCTGGGCATCGGATGTCCATTATCGCAGAGTGTCTGCTCTCCTGGAGGTGCCCGAGCAATCCCCATCTGCATGGGATTTTGCTACGTACTCCCTGTTGTCATGCAGAGTCAGTCTGGTTCCCAACTCCACATGTTCCCTTCCGTCAGATCAGGTTTCGACAGGCCTCTGCTTCTGAGGCTGCACAAAGTTCCAAGCACCTGAGCTTGTCCACCAAGCGCCCCAACTAGGACAACAGTGTGGAGCATAGAACACTGGAGGTCTTGATACAAATCCCCGAGATGCCTATAGGGCATCAAATTCTACTAACGGCATGGAGGCTGTAGCAACGTTGATTTCAAAATGGTACACTGCTGCTCCACTCCGTGTCATGGCATCCCCCAGTGCGGAACATTGTAGTCACCAGGAGGGAGCACTAGTCCTTGTTAGTCCCCATCATAAGACCACAAGAGGGCAATGACCCAAGTAGGTCCTTGCAGAATATTCTACATTGTCCCACTCCTGCCACGTGCTGGGAAGAGAAGCCTATCCTCGTATAGAGTGCATGTATGAGGGGAAAAAGGAGTAAGTATTCCCTTGTTAACAGGTGCACTAGTTGCCATGCATCAAATAGCTGCCAGTTCCACAGCCAGTCATGCAGCTGTTCCACTATCTTGTTGGCATCTGCCTCACTGTTGATGTCTGCCCCAACACCAGGAGTTGGGGCAGTGCCCTCACCAGCATCCCCATCAGGTAGTGCAGGTATGCGGCTTAGCCAGCATTCGGGGAGCAATGGCCCAACATGTGCATTGAGGAGCCATCCGGTCAGCCTTCCACTCACAACTGCATATCTGCCTTCCGTGTCTACACTTTGCCACTCCAGTCTGAACTGTACTCCCGGCCGAACACATATCAGAACCCCCCCACCACCACAGCATGAAGAGTAACTGGTGTAGAAGAGTTGCCCCCCCAGACCTGGCCGCAGCCGCTGCCACTCCTACTCAGTCAAATGTGTTTTCTGTAATATGGCAATGTGCACGGTGTATCTTACAAAGTATGAGTAAACCAGAAGGCACTTCGCCCGCATCCCCATTCCTTTGATGTTCCATATAATAAAGTTAAAAGCAGAGCATTGTGCTGTGTTGGCCACCATGATGGCTTAGGTCGGTAGTCTAAACATTCCCTCCCACCACAACCCCAATGTCTCCTTCCAACCCCAAGTCTGGTCTCCCAACCGTGTCAACTCTGTACTCTGGACCTCTCTAGGGCTCCCTAGGTGTGTAGCATCCTAATGTCTTCCACATGTAATATAAATACAGCAAACAACAAAAACCCAATGATAACTCCCATCCCCGGGCTCAGCTACAAACCAAAGCTTACTCATTCTAGTAACAAAGGGAAACTGACTAAGAAAGGTGGGCTTCCTTATGGAAGCATACTTGGTTTGAAGGAAAGGACTGTGAGGAGGAAGTGTAAAGGACAGTGAACATGGCCGGATAATGTCAGGCTGGACAGGGAAAAAGGAGGCTAACAAAAGTGACCAAGTTAAACATTTCCAAAACAATTTAAAGTTTTGTGGGCATGGCACGGAGGAGGTGCTCTGGTTGCTGATTAGGAGGATTGAGCCAAAGTTTGAAGTGTTACTTCAGTCCACAACCCCTTCATGTGGCTGGGACGTCTCAGCAGCAGGCAGTCAACCAGGAGCATTGTTTTCCCAGGGGTTGTGCTGTAGCCCTCTTGCCGCAATCTGCCTTTGGGTCAGACAGTTGCTGCCTTAATTAGCCATCCATATGTGGGTTCGAAACCAGGTTCCTATCTGGGGATTGCGGAGTGACCTTTGGGAACCTGCACCTTACAGGCCAGAAAGCCAAAGTCTTGTGTCTCCTTTGCACTCCCTAGAACAAAGCTGTGTGTGTGTACATCTGTACACAGCTAGGATGTAATCCAGCTGAATCCAGAAAAATTAGGCCTTTGCTGTGGTCTTCCTCATTGTGGACGGCCTGCCTGGTCGCACGAAGGACATCCATGTCACAGAAGTGCAGGAGTTTGGCTACCACCGGCGGCGGTGCCCTCACCTAGACCCGATGCACCTGCTCCAGGAAGAATAAAGTGAAGTAGTCGCTGGGGAAGACCACCTTCCTCAGCCAGTTTTCCAGACAATGGACCATGTCCTGATTTTCAGTGTCCTCGGGGGACACCCGTTACGCAGGTGCTGCTGCGGCAGGTCTGGCCCCCTGCATCATCCACCCTGTTATCTAGGATTCTGAGGCCATACAAGAGTTCACGTACCTGATGCTGATGGTCTTCTGTCCGAGAATGCATTTGTCAAGTGATTTCTCCATCAGGTGTACTCTTGCAAAGTTTTTTGCTCCCTTGATTCCAGGCCAATTTCTAGCACCACAGCATCAATCTTTGCCTCCAAGGACGCTTCCGAAGCGTATACCACAGCCAGGATCTGGGCAACCCAGTCAGTACTGAGTGGTGGAGTCACCATCGAGGGCTCATCGCACCTTTCTGCTCCCAATCAGATCACTCATCTGTCCTGGAGTAGGATGTTGCTGCCAGAAGTACCTAGGTATGTCTGTTTTCACATTTTGTAGTCCAGGATAAGCAGGTGACGTCTCACCCTTCACTCTGGTCTGCATCATCACAGCACACTTCAAAGCTCGGGGGATCGGTATCACGTAAAGTTTACCTCCCGGATCCCTGTTCTCTAAATGTTTGTGCAGTCTGCCCGGTTCAGGACCCGCCGGAAAGTGTTGGGAGGGGCCCACTCTCACCCCCTTATGAACGGTGTCACCTGGTGTCTCCCCTCCACCTGCCTGCAACTTTTAGGCCTCCGGCCCCCATGCTTCAGGGCAGGGCATCCACTTAACTCTGTAGCCCCCAGGAGAGCAACCATCGTTACCAGGAGGTCACTTCAGCCTGGGGTCCCCAGAAGTGCCGCAACACTCCTGTGCAAAAAAGTCTGTTTGACTTCTGCTGTGGTGCTCCCCCTAGACCTCTTGGTCTTGCCATGCTTGTAATCAAGGGGGGAGGGGGGACATCCTCCGGTCCCCTCCCAGTGGTCCAGGTGTCCATATTCAGGCTTGTTACTTCACCCACCACGCAAGGTCCAGCAGGCCGCCCTGTGGTCCCTACTAGCGCCGTTGCTGCCAGCAGCCCGACAGCACAACAGATGGGCAGAAATCTCTCCCACAGCTACAGGGATTTTGTTGGCACAGAATAGGGCTCAGTGCCCTATGGATGCTAAAGGATACGAGTGGCGGCCAGGGGGAGCTCTCTAAACTGCATCCACCATCTTCATTGTAGCCTGCCCCCAACCACTCGCTGTCAAACATGGGACCCCACTGTATTTCCAGCCCACACCTACGCTATTCAATGTGTGTATATTTGCTCTACCAATGTTCTATAGAGCTTTTTTTGAGGTGTATAACTAACCTGCATAATGACTTTTTACTGCCAGATAGGTCTCATTTTAACACCTAATTATTAACTAGTCATCTTGTCAAATTTTGCTATTGAACTTGCTTGTACTAGGTCATCTGTATGGGATTGTAATTTCAATGCGAGAGATTCTGTCTAGAAACTACCAACGCCTTCTTAAGCTTAAACATGGTGGTCGGTAGCCAGGCTGCCAATGGAATAAGATGTATCTTGCTGCGTCTCCGTTCCCCCGCAGCCAGCCATCGCTGATCATGTAGCATCAGGATCCGGAGAATGCCCATCAAGACTGCCCTAACCCTCCTGCTGTAGTCTGAGTGCCGGAGGGGTCACAGTAACAGATTGGAGGACTGGCTGGCCTCTTCCCGACAAGCAACTGGAGCTGCCATCTTTAGGTCCACAGGGAGATACCCTGCTCCTCCCTGGGAGCCCTTGGCCAACTTTCACCCTGTTTTCTGGACCCTGAGAGGTGCCCAGACTTCTGGCATGGCCGGGGGTGTGGACTAAAGTCCCTCTTCCTCCTTTCCTGCATCCTCGGGGACAGCCTGCCTGCAGAACCTCGCACCACCATCTTGCTGCATCCGAGCCTAGTGGTGGGCTCTGCATGAGGCGCAGCCGGGAGCCTGAGCCTGTGCTCCTCCTGTGGGCCCCATACGAAATAGTGCCAGGGCACCACTGAGTCACAATGTGACCCACCTGCTTCTGGGGGGCGGAGAGGGCCCTACCAAAGAGCGGTGCTGCCCACATAAGCGTAACTGAGGGGTTCTGAACTGTCTCCTGGCCGCGGGCCTACTACGGCAGTGCAACCACATCACAGAGGTGCGACCTATCGAAGCAAGAACGAGGGACCTGAACTGCTAGTCTCCCAGCCCTGGGCCTGGGCCTACTGCAGTGGTGCGCGTTGCACCCAGACATCTGTCTCCTGCTGCAGCCTGTGGTCTATGCAGGGACCCCCCTCGCTGAGCCCAGCACTGGTTGGCTTGTGGCAGTCCCCTATCTCTGTGAAATGCCTGGCTGTGCTGTGCCTTGGGCCTTTAGCCCAACCTTGATGGGGCCGGCTGCCCGTCACCGAGTGCTGATCTACGCCAGCGGATGTGGACTGGAGCAGGAACCTCACCGCTAACGTAAGGGGTGATCGGCTGCAACATTGAGCAGCAGGCGTCCTTCTCCCGCCTCTACATCTGTGCCAGGGCCTAGCCTTGCTTAGGCACCCTTACTGCAGCCCTTTTCACCTCTAGCCCCTCTCCGGACTGCCTGGGCACCCCCTGGGGTATTCTTCCTCAAGACTGCTACTGGGACCCTGCTTGGCTGATCTCTTGGAACACCCTGGGGACATACTGGCGCTGATGGCTGACCTGGACCTTGCTCTGGGGCCTCTTGCCTGCCCTACCTACACATCAACTCACCAGTCAGCACTGAGGGCACCTTGCTGGACAACCCTTTGTAAACCCTGTAACTGTGGTTTCGTTGGAGAGCAGGTGTACCCCTTGGCTTCCCTGGACAACTCGTACCCCGAGGTATCCATCTCCTCAGAGCTCCTCAAACTGCTACAGGTGCTCGGGATGTTGAGGGTTCCACACTCAGGAGGGGGCATCACCACGATCGGATAGGTGCAAGTGGGCCATCCAAGAGGCCTCCTAACCCTAGTCCCAACCAGGAAGGACAACGTCCGATCTGAGTGGGCCACAATGAAGCAGCACCTACTATGACTGTTGCTCTGTAGCAAGACAAATCTGATCAGAAGATCCTACTCGGCAGGGACCCACACCAAAGCTGGCAAAGAGGCGTCACTCGCTCCATACACAGATACTAAGGTTGCCTCCATGTGTCTCAAGTCGGGTCCATCTCCCTCAGTTTCCTCAGACCCCCCCCCCCCCCCCTTAGGCATCAGCCCTTGGTTGCAGCCCATGCCTAGGGTGGGAGGAGCCCTATGATTAAGTATGCCAGCTGGCCAGTGAGTGAGGGCTTAAGCCCTTCAGAAGGAAATCTTCACATGTCTGTAGAAGACTCATCCTTCTACATTACTCAGGATTCCCATTTTCCACAGGGTACCTTTATTTACTATAGTGCCATTAATATAGTTCTATAAAGCCTAAATATTCGGAAGACAGAGCCGGGGTAGGCAAAGGTCTACTCACCACGCTGTTTCGCAGTCGTGAGTGAGCGACTTGCTCTGGAATTATTCCCGTCAACTTTAGACCTAATTGTGGGGTCTCTCAACGATACAAGGTGCAACCTAACCTTGTACGACACAGCACAGCTGGTAACTGTAGGAGAGTAGGGTCTGCAATCCTATGATCACCCAGATTTTTGCTTTTTGCTTCACTGGTTTACGACTTTCCCTGGCTGTGGGCCTGCTAATCAGACCCACAGCCTAGCTGTTCTCTCTATTCCAAATTGTACCCAGGTACTGAATTGGCACTGGGCCCTCTCCAAGTCCCTGTACCCAGGGCTGAGGTGCACCCAGAAGTCTCCCAGGGGCTGCAGCATGTATTATGCCACCCCTGGGCTGACTAACTAAATCAGACACAACTTGCTGCTTGACAGCTGGGGCAAGGTGGTGTAAACACCCTTTGCTTTAGATATAGTATTCCTATATCTGAACCTAAAATGGACACCTATATTCCTATCAGTCACTCCTATGGCAGGCCTTAACAATCCTGAAGGCAGAGTGCATGGGATAGGGTGAAATGGTGCTCTGGCATGAGCTGAGCCCGTTTGCAGCTTGCGGAACCAAGTCCTAATAGCTGTTCCATGATATCGCATACCATATACTCTTAAGTGCATTATAATCCTCGCGGTTATATGCCAACTCTGGTATCGCTTTATCAAAACATGTCGAGTAAGGTGTCATACGAATTGGAATACTAACCCCTCGCCAATTCTGGCGACGGGGTTAGCATTCCACCCTTCTAGAGGGACACGACATGTATGTAACCTGTAACCCCGGTTAAAGTCAGATATAGCCTCAGCTCCACAAGATGGATGCTGCCACCGAGACAAGTCTGCCCCCCTGCTGCTGGGAGTCCTCCCAGCGCAGTAGGCAAGGACAAAGGGTTTCCTGCCAGGGGCGGTGCCAGCACCGTCCCAGACAGGATTTTGTGTATCCTAGGTAGGCAGGGCTTTAGAGGAAGGTGACTGCAAGTGGCACCCCGGTGCTCACTGTGCATAGGCCGGCTTGAACCAGTTCCAGGGGCACTCCAGCCCCTGATCTGGGGAAAGCCCGCCAAAGGAGAGGGGTGTAACCACCCCCCTCCTAGTCCCACCCATAGGGCAGGACTTAGTCGCGTGCCAGCCCCTTTTTGCAGGATAAAGGTAGGAACTGGCCCCCTTCCAAACTAGATCTTTGAATCCTGAACCGACTTTCCACGAAAGAAACTCAAGACTCTTCTCAAGATTTCTCCCTTGTGACTAAGGAGTAGTCACCCTGCAGCAGCAGGCACCATCCAAGCATCGCGGTTGGCTGTAAGTCTCTCCTCCGGATCAAGACTGCCCCAGCACGACAAGAACCGGCTTCCCTGGCACCTCTGACCTCAACCTACATCATCAGCCCTGCATCCACGAGATCTGCATGGGGCCCTTCTGCTCTTTGCTGCTCACCGCGTTGTCCAGGTCGCTGGCCCGTTGGCTAGTGGCCCTCTGACGACGAATCTCAATGACAAACACCGCTGGTCTGGTTGCTCCAGACTGGCCCTTGCTCCCCTCCAACAGAGGAGCACCCTGGACCCTCCTGGTCCACTCCAGACGCCATTTTAAGTCCACCGCGTGGGCTTGCATTTGCCAAGACTTGTTGCCCCAATCCTGGGTCCAGCGAAGTCGACAGCAAGTATCTTCGTGGGACAGCTCGCACCTCAATCCTGGTCGCCGACAACGCCTCCTGGTCCGAGAGACTGCAGAGCACAGCAGCGCCCACTCACCTGGTCGAGGTGACTTCGTCCGGTGCCATCCTGGTGCCCACTTAATCACTGGCTAGTGATTCAGAACTTGGTCCCCTCTGCTTACAGGTCTTCTTCCCTGATCCAGGCTTGGATCACCACGAACTTCTTCACTGGCCGCCTGCCAGCAACTTCTTTCTTCAGGCTCCTGGTTCTTCAACGAGGGTTTCCGACGCAACTTGAACCCTATGCAGCCGCAGCCCCTGGGCTAGGTAAACAGAGTACTCCGGTGCTCCAGCATAGTCCAACACCCTAAGTGTTCGGATCCACTCTTGTTTTCGACCCACCTAGTCGGGTTCGCCCGAGAACAGTAACTTTGTGATTGCTAGTATCCATAGACTTGTTCCCGCCTTACGCGTGAGAGTTCCCACTCTGCACACGGCGTCCCTAGGCCCCCTGCTTCTAATCCAAGGGTTCAGCATTGTAGGCCTAGCGTTTCTACAGTCTAGAAAAGTATTACTTACCTGCTAGTAACTTCGCATTCCACTTCTTGTGTATATGGTTTTTCGTGCCCCTCGGGCATTTGTGTAAATTGTGCGACTAAGTATTTCTTTAAGAGTTTTGTTGTGTGCTTAGCTCCCTGTCTCAAAGAGCCAGGGTAGTCTTGTTATAAATAAATATACTTTATTTTTCATAACAACTTGTGTGGTGTCCTTTCACTTGGTGTTCAAGGGGTAATGTAATGGTAAAGCAGCTGGCTTAACACGCCCTCTAGAGTCTTAGCCTTAGACTGCTCGTATCCATGCTACTAGGATAGCTGGTCTATAAGGTTGACTTACAACCAATCATCAATTAGGGTTGTCTGAATGAATGAATGAAATTATTTGTAGAGCGCACGATGGCCAAACGGCTGATACATAGTGATCACTAGAATAGTGAGCACTGCATATCAGGCCAACTTCTCACAGTAACTTGATCAGTTTGTAAAATTGGAAGGACCAGCCTTGCAGTAGTGCAAGATAATTAGAAAGTTTTCTTTGCTCGGTCTTGACGAATTGCTAATAGACCCCTTAGGGGCTGGATAAGGCAAGAAACATGTTTTAGCACATGCTCTATAGGACCATTATTTCTGATTAGGGGTACACTGTTTCTACTTAGGTTAGCGAGCTGCATAAATAAAAGTTTAACAGAGGTTTTCTAAACTTATTTTAATCACTAACCACAACACTGCACTACCCTACACACCACAGCCCACACCCTCACCCACCTTACAGCTTTATCCAAAAGAATTCCGCAAGGGAGCCCCTTCGCAGGTGCCAGTCTGGCATTGCAGTGCCGACCAGACGAGGAGCACGCCCAAATGATGAAGCATGACACCTTTTAGGGTGTGTGAGGTCACTTCCTCCATTTGGAGGTCATTCCACAGACCTGACTACTACTCCTCCTCCTCCTCTTAGGAACTGCATACTAGTATTTAAACCTTTAGTATAGTGTTATTAATATAGTTACAATGAAGCCTAAATCTTCCAATGGTGATTACTGATCTATAAATTAGCACCACCATAAATGTTCAGGACTCCTTGTAAGTACCCATTCAATCCTCTACACTTTAACTATCACAAGTGATTTAGAAGAGTTTATTTTCCAACATCTTAACTTCGATTATCACGATTGCCATTATGTTATGGGGAAAACATAAGAGGTTCAGCCAGCTCACTAAATTGTTGTGCTAAAGATCAAATGGAAACAATCAGCCCTTAAGTGTCCTTTGCCCATGAACTATGTTATGCACCTCTATGCACTTCAGGTTGGGATGCAGAGCATTCCTATTATCATGGTTCTCACACTGGATTGATGTCAGACCAAGGAAAGGGGGGTGCAAAGGGGAAGCTGGGGCTACTGACCACAGCTTTGCAGTCTACGGTAGTTTATCTCTGTTGGAGGACCGTCCTACTCTGGCTTTGCAAACTAGACCAAGTACAGCCACTTCAGCACTTGACTGATAGTAAGGGAGAGCTGTCGCTGGCTTCTCAGGGAAGTTAGTATCTGGGTACACAGGCTCAGCACTCAAATACGCTTTCACCAACATACTGTGCAAGCACTCAATAACATGATAGTTCAGCCCAGTGCTTCTCTCTTGGAGAAAGAAAGGAAAACCAGTATGTACTACTACAGGAGGGCACAATCCTTCACTAGTACACAAAGGTCTTGGATACCTGGTGAACGGGTGTGAGTCCAATGATTAAGGTGGTGCCCCTCCTAGCATTTATACACTTTGCAACCACTCTAATGGTCTGAGTCTCAGTGTCGTAGTCTCTAGGACATGTGCAGCACTGACTTTGCACATTTGCCCTTAAGGCTGGATAGCTCAAAAATGCTCACGTTCCTCTAGTAGCGCTGGATGCCGTAGTGGGGCTTCTGATTGCAACAGTTTATGATCCACACCACCAGTCATCTTCTCTGGCAGGAATGGGTCACTTCTGCCCTCTTGTTAAGTTTTGTAAAGTGGGTTATTAGCAGTGGTAAATATGCATCTGCCACTGGCAATAAGGCCACTAACACAGTCTAGGGCTCAGCATAGATCTCAGAAAATTGAACATTATTTGGGGTAATACTTTGGTTTTGAATTCTCTATTTTCACAGGCCCCCAATCCAATGGCTAGAATTGCCTCTGTCTTCAGGTGTAGGCCCACTCTAGCAAACCTGTTTTTTAGAGAGCGAGGGCTGCCTATGTGAAGCATGACACCTATGGACACTGTATTGCAATATAAGTGACTACAACTTTAGGGTAGCTACTCCTGACCCCCCCCCCCCTCCACCACCACTAGTAGGACACTTCGGGGAGACCCTCAGGGTAGCTAAAATGCCTTCTCCCACGCTCCCCCCGTTCAATTCGTCCCTTTGGTGAGTGACTTCCTCAGAATGGCCTTTGTTCCGACCAATTGGTCGTTCCAGGACTTACATGAATTTTTGGGCCCTGTTGGCCTTTTAGTTGTTTTGCAGTTGGTCCCCTGTTCCCTTCCCCTCTCTCCCTTTCACTGGGGATTTCTGGGTATGGGTCGGTGGCCATTGGGGATCTTTTTTGCCTTTCTTTCTCTAGGGAGGAAAGGTCATCCATCACGCAAGTTGTTACACCACTCTGACCTCTTCCCCACCTACCATTCAATCTCCAATCCCCTCACAGGAAGTGTAGGAGAGTAGGGTCTGCTTCCTATGAATACCCCCACTTTTTGCTGTGATGCTCTGGTTTTTCAACTTTAGTGTGGCTGTGGACCTGCTCATCAGGCCCACAGCCCAGCTGTGTTCTCTCTAAATTGATACCATGTACTTTAGGTACATACCAGATTGGTTACTGGGTCACCCTTGTGAGCCCCTGTATAGTGTACCATAGGTACCCTGGGCATAGGTGCACCCTACGCCACCAGGGGCTGTAGCATGTATTGTGCCACCCCTGGTTTGCCTTCCAAACTGACACCACAGGTCTGTTCACAAAGTCTGGGTAAGGTGGTGTAGTCAACCCTTACTTAGATAGAGTATACCTATATCTATGTATACATATAGACACATATACACCTATAAGTCACTCCTATGGCAGGCATTGACAATCCTGGAGGCAGAGTGCTTGGTTTTATGTGAGAGGGTGCCCTAGCATGAGCTGAGCCCCTCTGCAGCTTTCAGAACCATCTCCTTATAGCTATTCTATGATATAGCCATACCATAAACTCTCAAGTTCATTATAATCCTCGCGGTTAATGCTAACTTTGGTTTGGCTTTATCAAAACATGTTGTGTAAGGTGTCAAACACTTTGGAATACTACCACCCCCCCCCCCGCCAGTTCTGGTGGGGGGGGTAGCATTCCACCCTTCTAGAGGGAGAAGACATGTAGTTACTGGTTTACCCGGTTAAAGTTAAACAGAGCCCCAGCATCACAAAATGGATGCTGCTGCCACAGAAACTAGTCTGCCCTCCTGCTGCTGGACAAAATTCCGGCAGAGGAGGCTTGGACAATAGGTTTCCTGTCCAGGGAGGTGCTGCACCTCCCCAGACAGGCTTTAGTGTATTGGGGCAGAGAGGGTTGATTTCAGTGAATGCTTTTCAGACACTGCCTGGGGCACACTAGGTGCTCCATGCATTTCCAAGTTCAAATCGGTTGCTGGGGCACTCAGCCCCAGCTCTGGCACGAAACTGGACAAAGGGGAAGGGGTGTAACCACCCCACCCCAGGTCCACCCATAGGAGGGACCTTAAAGTTAGTCCAACCCCTAAACTTAGTATAAGTATAGGATCCCTGTCCCTAGGACTTTAGATTACCCTGGACGAAACTCTGAAACCTATCCTGCACCTTTGACATTCCATTTCGACTGGAAGATGGAAGACATCTCCCTTGTGGTCAAGGAGTGACCACCCTGTTCAAACAGGCACCGAAAGCATCTTTGCCGGTCTGCATTTTCGAGGCTCCCACCGGATCCCAAAGAATCTTCGACACAGGACACAGACTTTCAGACATCTCTGACCAGACCTTCGCTCGCTGAGACCCGTGGCGGACACGAGAGACGTGGAACTGGAACACCTGGACATCCTGCATTTTGCTACCTGCATTGACTTTGAGGTATCCCGAATTGGGGTGCTTGAAGACCCAGACCCGAACACCTTTTGCCTTGAAGCTCAGAGTTCTACACTCCACGAGTGGCCTGTGGGCTCGCTTTGTGCATTTCTGCTCAACCCGTCTTTGCGGTTCCTAGTCTGTTGGCTAGTGAGCCCCCAAGAAGACAATCCTTTATTTCAACTTGTTTTCCTGGTTGCTCTAGGCTTGCTCCAACTTCCCTGCATATGAGAAGTTCCACAGACCTTGCTGGTCTGCACCAAAACCCATCTTGACATCCTGCGTGGGTTGCATTTTCCAAGGCTTGTTGGGTTCAATCCGGATACGGACACCGCATTCCACTAGATCCTTTGTGGGACAGCTCAAATCCAGCTCCTGCTGGTCACCGACACCTCCTGGTCCTCGTGGCTGAAGAGACAATCTTCACCTTTTCACCTGAAATCAGCAGACATCTGGTGGTATCTTTCTATCGCCGCCCTGGTCACTGGCAAGTTGCCCAGACTGTCTCCTCTGCTGTCAGGTTCTTCAGATCTTCGATCCACCCTTGGATCCACCCGGATACTTTTCCTCTGGTCGCCTGCAGCACTTCTTTGCAGATCTCCATTGAAATAGACGACGAAACCAGACACCAAAAGAGACCTATGCACCCGGCTTACAGGGGCGAGGTAACAAGTACTCTGGTAGTCTCGAGGGTATTGGCCCTCCTAGTGTCTAAGTCTAAAAGGGTTCCATCGTAGTTCATTTAGAAGTGTTCTTAAATTGTAAAATTGTAACTTGTTAGTTTCCCATAGAAAGTCAATGGTAACCCGCGGCTGTGTTTAGAAACTGCACATGTCTCCCGTGGGCCTCCTACTTTCTAGCCTTTGGTTGTTTAGAGTAGCCCCAGCGATTCCACAGGCCCCAGGCCTGCTTTCTAATTCTCACGTGGTTCTTATACCACTACTTTAGTATATGGTTTGTTAGGCCCCTAGGGCAAAACGTATACTGTGCAACTTATCGTATGCTAATTAAGTAACTTGCATTGTACTTTTACCTCTGACCTCAGAGTGCAGAGGGGTTGTGTTTAGAATAAATACATACTTGATAAATACCTTGTGTGGTGTGCTTTCATTTGGTACTCAAGGGATTATAAGTGGTAAAACAACTAGCTTAATTCGCTCTCTGAAGTCTTAGCCTGAAGACTGCTCGCCATTGCTACCCCTAGTATAGCTTTCTATAAGGTTGACTTTACAACCATCAATAAGAGTCGATTAGACTGGTGCAAGATGCCCACTAGAACTAGTGGACATCATATGCCAGGCTAACTTCTCACAGTGAGGATACCGAATAGGTGCATAATTCACAGCCAGGCGGCCTATAGGGCAGGCTCCACCTTCCCTGCCTTGGAAAGCCATCTCTACATACTGAATGTACCGTGGCGACTGCCTGCACTGTCTTACACTGGCAAACGTCACATATTCGATTTCTCTCACTCAGTATGAAGGGCCTCAACGCCCCCAACAAGTGACGCCAGATCTGGTGATATCTTCTACAGGATCCTGACATTTTCTTACAAGAAACGCATCTCCTATGCTCCGATATACACTGCATGGTCCCCCCTAAATACCTGACCCAATACTGGGCGTCCTCTACATCTAAGACGGCTGGAGTTGCAATACTCTGTAAAGAGGGTTTCTGCTTGAAGGAACTGTGTTGGTGCGAAACTGGGAAGCTCACTATCTTAAAATTAGAGCCCAGCTCGATGCATAACCTTTCACTTTGATTAATGTCTACGCGCCAATTCAGTTGCAGGACACAGCAGGGGTGGGGAATTCAGATCGCACCAACATGTGGATTTCTGTCAGGGGCAAGAAGATTTAATGTCTATTTAGTCCGACAGAAAGCTAGACATTAAATCAAAGTAAAGGGGGCTGTCCCTACTCGGCCCCGCCCCTACAGCTATCAGCTTGGTGGGGGCCGGTAGTGTTCTACCAGATGCAACTCCTCTTCCGCTACTGGTTGAAGCTTCTGTAGACAGGCTTAGCTCGTGTATTACGAGTGCGCACAAGAACAATGGTCTGCCTATGACTGCTCCACAAGTCGCTCACTGGATTTATTAACGCCATAGTTTGCGTGATGGCACGGGATGCTGAATACTGAAGGTACAATTAATTTTCCTTGTAGGTAATATTTTAAAAACACGCTTTTGTGTTTTCCTAGCAGCTAATGTCTGCGTGGCTAGAGCTAAAAAGTGGACACTTTTGCTCTGCAAGCACACAAAGTAGGGGAAAGAGGCGGTAGAAAGAGAATAAAACCGGGATGAGCAAGGAGAGGGGACTTTGAGAGCGTAGTTGTAGGAAGGTAGATCCCTGACTATGGTTGCCCCCAACTTTTTGCCTGGTGTTTTGCTGGTTTTCTGACTTAGTTGACCTGGGGCCCTGCTAATCAGGACCCCAGGCCCACTGCTCTCTCTGTTAAAATGGATTCCATGTACCCTAGGTACATATCCAATTGCCACTGGGCCCTCTCCAAGTCCCTGTACCCAGGGCTGAGGTGCACCCAGAAGTCTCCCAGGGGCTGCAGCATGTATTATGCCACCCCTGGGCTGACTAACTAAATCTGACAACTGGCTGCACGACAGCTGGGGCAAGGTGGTGTAATCACCCTTTGCTGTAGATATAGTATTCCTATATCTAAACCTAAATGGACACACAGATCTCCTATCAGTCACTCCTATGGCAGGCCTTAACAATCCTGAAGGCAGAGTGCTTGGAATCGTGTGAGATGGTGCTCTGGCATGAGCTGAGCCTGTCTGCGGCTTTCGGGATCTATCCCTTAGCCGTTTCCATGATATCGCATACCATATACTCTTAAGTGCATTATAATCCTCGCGGTTATATGCCAACTCTGGTATCGCTTTATCAAAACATGTCGAGTAAGGTGTCATACGAATTGGAATACTAACCCCTCGCCAATTCTGGCGACGGGGTTAGCATTCCACCCTTCTAGAGGGACACAACATGTATGTAACCTGTAACCCCGGTTAAAGTCAGAGAGCCTTAGCATCCACAAAATGGATGCTGCCACCGAGACACAAGTCTGCCCTCCTGCTGCTGGGAGTCCTCCCAGTGCAGGAGGCAAGGACAAAGGGTTTCCTGCCAGGGGCGGTGCCAGCACCGTCCCAGACAGGGTTTTGTGTATTCCAGGTAGGCAGGGCTACAGAGGAAGGTGACTGCAAGTGGCACCCCGGTGCCCACTGTGCATAGGCCGGCTGAAACCAGTTCCAGGGGCACTCCAGCCCCTGGCCTGGGGAAAACCCGCCAAAGGAGAGGGGTGTAACCACCCCCCTCCTGGTCCCACCCATAGGGCAGGACTTAGTCGCGTGCCAGCCCCCTTTTCCCAGATAAAGGTAGGAGCAGGCCCCCTTCCAAATTAGATCATCTTTGGAATCAAGACACGACTTTCTACGAAAGGACTTCAAGATTTCTTCAAGATTCTCCCTTGTGGCTAAGGAGTAGTCACCCTGCATCCGCAGGCACCATCCGAAGAACACTGCGGTCTGCTGTAAGTCCTTCCTCCGGAATCCGACTGCCCAGCTCGACAAGACCCGGCTTCCCTGGCACCTCCGACCTCTACTCACCTCTACAGCCAAGCTGAGAACCGTGAGTGCGACGAGACCTCAAGGGACCGACCATTGCCAAGACTGCACGACTTCTGCACAGCAAGCCCGCCGAGCAATCTCCTGGCGAGTGCTTTGGGGTCCGAGAAGCCCCAACCCTGAGCAGCTCCAGCACCGAAGAGCAGCCCCCCAGTATCTCCAAGATCGGCGTGGGGCCCTTCTGCTTTTTGCTGCTCACCGCGTTGTTTGGCTACTAGCCCGCTGGCTTGTGGCCTTCTGAACGACGCCCGACGACATCACTGCTGCTGGTCTGGTTGCTCCAGACTGGCTCTTGCTCCCTTCCAGAAGAAGAGCACCCTGGACCCTCCTGGTCCACTCAAGACGCCATTTTGAGTCCACCGCGTGGGCTTGAATTAGCCAAGGCTTTGTTGCCCAATCCTGGGTTCTTCGACGCCGACAGCTTCATCCATCGTGGGACAGCTCGCCTCTCCATCCTGGTCGCCGACAACGCCTCCTGGTCCGTGAGATCTGCAGAGCCCAGCGTCGCCCACTCACCTAGTCGAGGTGACTACCATCCGGTGCCCTCCTGGTGCCACCTGACTACTGGCTAGTAGTCACGAACTTGGTCCCCTCTGCTTTCAGGTATCATCCATCTTCGAGATCCAGGCTTGGATCCCCTCGAACTCTCTTCACTGGTCGCCTGCCAGCATCTTTCTTCCAGGCTCCTGGTTCGTCTACGAGGGTTCCCGACGTCTTTTGAGACCTATGCAGCTGCAGCCCCTGGGCTAGGTAACTTCGGCATTTCGGTGCCCCAGCATAGCCTCACTATCCAAGGGTCAGGATCCACTTTCGTTTTCTCCCTACCAGGTCGGGTTCGCCCGTGAACACTAACTTTAACTTTACTAGCTATCATAGACTTTGTCCCGCATCCCGCGTGAGAGTGCACACTCTGCACCCGAGTCCCCTGGGCCTCCTAGAAGTAATCCAACGATTCCCTAGTCAAGTCCTAGCGATTCCAAAGCCTATTAGTACTGTACTTACCTGCTAGTAATTTCGCATTCCACTTTTAGAGTATATGGTTTTTCGTGCCCCTCGGGCATTTGTATATACTGTGCTAACTTAAGTATTTTCGTAAGAGTTTTGTTGTGTGCCCAGCACCCTGTCCTCATAAAGAGTACAGGGTTGTTGTGATTCTAATAAATACACTGTTTATTTTCATAACACTTGTGTGGTGTCCTTTCACTGGGTGTTCAAGGGGTAATGTGATGGTAAAACAGCTGGCTTAACACGCCCTCTAGAGTCTTAGCCTTAGACTGCTCGTATCCATGCTACTAGGATAGCTGGTCTATAAGGTTGACTTACAACCAATCATCAATAAGGGTTGTTTGGACTGATATATAGTGATCACTAGAATAGTGAACACTGCACATCAGGCCAACTTCTCACAGTAGTGTATGTGTTTTTTTGTTCTGTTTTTTTACTAATACTTTACATTTCTAGAATGTCCTTCCTTAGAATAGAAAAAGAGTGGCTTTTCATCCTTTTCTTGAAATCCGTGGATATCTTTGCAGGCAGTATCTCTGCTCCATCCTCTCAATTAGGAGCTCCTAGGTGGAGAAGTGTGGCTCAATGGTTAGAGCGGCAGACCCTGATGCAGAGGTCTAGCCCGGGACCAGGGTTCAATTCCCTGCCTCGGCGGGTCTTGAGCTCAAAATTCCACGGACCTGACAATTCTCGCCTCGGTGCCTATTCCAATCATGGAGTCCCACTCTGCAACTCTGGGCAATAGCTTGCTTAATCTCCTCAACGGCCCCCACAACGCTAAGGATGCCTGGCCTCCACCTTGGGGGTGCCCAGGAGTGGACACCTCAGAGGGAAAGCCAGGATGGGTTCCACAGCGGTATTCGTACAAGCGCCTTGAGACCCTTGCGGGTGAGTAGTGCGCTATACAAGTATCAATTTACATTTTTTTTACATTTAATTGAGAGGATTGTTGAGAACGGCGTATTAGCCGTGAGAGCAGAGAACATATATTCTTTTTAACCCCTGAGACATTCACAGTGCTGTCTCAGAGAGCACAGAGTTTTGACACAGCCCACACAGTGGTTTCATTGGACATTTGTCCATATTATGGATAGGAATTGCCTGGCATTCACTGAGGATCAAATAGCCCCTATTCTTTCAGGCCCGCCCCTCCTCCCAGATGCACCCCCGATAGGGACAACACCAGCTCGGGAAGAGTGGGATAAACTTAGCAACCTTAAGAAGCACCCGATCAGGGTTGCTCTTTATGGGGCGCTCATAACTGAGTATCTCCGGGCAGGGGCAGCACCAGCCAGTCTTGATACGTTTGGAGCCAAAAATCTTTGAGGATAAGAGGTTCCGGGTGGACTGGAATTACATCGCCAACAAGTGCACCCAGGATTGGCTTATCCTCATTATTATTACGGCCAAACGGCTCAGTGAGGAACTCCTAAAGGAGATTATGGACTTGGAGGAGGCCATCAGGATTGAAACTACCATCACAGATACTAGGGAACAACTCGCTAGGATCCAGTGTGATTTAGGAGAATACAAGACCTATACGGTCAATCAGAAAATTAAAGGCCTGAAACGCAATTTGGAGAAATACACTCACGAGTGGGCATTCCCATACACAAAAGACAAACACTATCAATCTAAACCTGAACAAATATACCAACCAGCAGGCCAGAGAAGTGGGCGACATTAGGGCAGGAGGACACCTCAAAATTGGACATTCGACAATACCAGCAGTGAGGACGAAGACCTCGGCGTTCAACCCCTCGTCTCGAATGCAGGAAGGGTGAGGTTTAATCACCAGGACGGATCAGACGAGGATTTGGGAGCCCTGTTTAGGTATTTTTTAGGCCAGCACCAGGCAGACCGCGGAAGAAGGGGGTGGTCAAACACAGAGAGGGAGGGGTCGAACCAGGCAGAATCCCACATGGCAGACCTACTCCCCCAGGGTCACCCGGAGCAGGGGTCCAAAACCACCACAGTTTTAACCACACAGAGAAATGACCGTGGTTAATTTGTCTCATCATATCCTAACCCAAGAAGATCATCAAGTTGTAAACAAAGGGCTGGGGTTCATACCCACACCGATACATGACAGCTTCAAGTGCATAAGTTAATTTTTTTAAACACTGAGGAAAATCAAATTAAAAAAGTTTTGCGGACAAACCAACAGATCCACCTTCAGTGTTCAATTCTAATTTACATCGTCCATCCACGTTCTGTCCACCCACTAACTTGGTTGGCCCAAAAGTTTGTGTTTGAAGAGAAAGTCGTCTACGAGATTGAACTGGAACAAGCTGAACATAAACGGAACTTCTGCAATAGGAGCGAAGCTGAATGGTCGGCAATAAAATCACTGGAAAACATTGGCTCATTGACGATCAAACCAGCCGATAAAGGCGGAGCGGTTGTCTTAATGAATACGATAGACTATGAGGCAGAAGTAATGCGACTCTTGGGATCACGCCAGAATTATCAACCTCTAGCTCGAGATCCTACAGAAGAGCTCCTTGCTCTCATAACCGAACTAGCGACAGGGGCCAAAGAGAGGAAATGGATCACGGCCAAAGAAATGGATTTCTTTATTAATTCCAAGCCAAGAATCCCAGCGTTCTATATTGTGCCAAAGATCCACAAGGCCCAATTTCCACCTCCGGGCCGCCCCATAGTTTCAGGGATCCAGTCAGTCCTGGAACCCTTGTCTCAGTTCTTCGATTTATTCCTCAGAGAGTGTGTCATTATTCAGCCCTCATACCTGCAGGATACGACAGACGTAGTAAACATCTTCGGAACATTGGAGTACGACCCAAATCAACAATTCCTGGTAACGATCGACATTGAGTCGCTATACACTAACATACCCAAGGAGGCAACGCTGGTGGCAGCAGCACGGGCACTGGCGGGATGCGAGTGGTTCTACGACACACCTCAATCCTTTGTCCTCCAATGCGTGGAGGTAGCCCTCACTCGTAATTACTTCCAGTATAAAGACCAACTGTACCTACAGGTATCTGGAACTTTGATGGGGGCTACATTTGCCCCCAGTTTAGCCTGTATATATGTCGGACAGTTTGAGACACATTACATCAACCATTAGTCAAATCCCTTCCAGAAGAACATTGCTCTCTGGAAGCGATTTATTGACAATGTCCTCTGCATATGGACAGGAACCGAAACAGAGCTAAACACTTTCTTTGCATGGCTTAACTTAGACAAATGCCTCAAATTCACCTGGCAGGTCAGCAGGGACAAAGCAGTATACCTGGATCTGGATATAGTCGCCCAGAACCACCGACTAACAACAAATGACCACCAAAAACAGACGGACAAGAATTGCTTGCTCCACTATGAATCATTCCACCCACAAACCCTCCGGGACAATTTACCGGTAGGTCAATTCCTCTGATATCAGAGGAATTGTAGCACCATGGGAAAGTATGTGGAACAGGCAAATGAACTAGTGGAAAAATTAGGACACCGCACCTACCCCAGAAAGATAGTTAAGACAGCCTGGAAGAGAGCACTAAATACATCAAGAGAGGCATTATTGGAGAGAAACAGCAAGGAATGAGTGTCTACCGGTGGTTACAACATTCGATCCACTATCAACAAAAATTCGCCGAATAATCAAAAAACACTGGCACCTTCTGAGTACTAACCCCTTCAGGATGCCCCCCCTAGGTTTGCATTTAAAAGATCAGAAAACCTTAGGGATAGGTTGGTACATTCCCGTATCAAACAAGGGGCAAAGTCACTGGACACATTAGCAGGACACTACCCATGTGGAGGTTTAGTATGCGAATTGACGGAACGATCAAAAAGTGTGCAATTGGTGAATGGAAAAACGTGGCATTTCAATAAATTCACCAATTGCAACACAGCCAATGTGATTTATCGATTGACTTGCCCACGTGGCTTGAATTAAATTGGCCTTACAAGGAAAATCAAGATCCGCATACAGGAACACATAAGCACCATCAAGGCCAGCAGATTGACAACGCGACTGGTTGCACATTACCAAGAACACAAACAATTTCAGAGAGATTCGATGGGTGGTTCTTGAAAAAGTCTGGGGTGATCCAGCGAACATTGAGAACAAATTGATATCAAAAGAAGCTCACTGGATCTATCGGGAACGAGCAGATAAGGGGGGCCTGAATGATGTGATCGAATGGAACAAAGTCATCACACGCAGATGATCACACCTTAGATAGGGCCCTTTTTACCATGATCTTCGATGGGGTGTCAATCCTGAGGGATTCCCAATGACAATAATCAGAGAGCAGTTGAGTAAATAGGTTCTCCCAACTCCCCTAGTTATAAAGCCCAGTGGGACCACTGGGCAAAGAGGACTATTGGCCCATAATTGCACTATATATCCTGCACAGTGGGAATTGGCTACTTTTTTTCAATTTTTTTTTTTTACCTAGTATAGACAAGCAAGGTACTCTTCCCCACCATTACAAAGGAGAATTAATTACGTTTTCCAGGGTAAATACCCAGCACGAGCAGATAAATGTCACAAATGCTGGTATAATACACACAAGCATATAAAGGTGTTCTGTCCCTAGCCAAAATGGCCGCCATAGAACGAGACCATGAGATAACACGAACAGTTTTGGTAGTGAGCTTCCGATTTCATGAGGTTAAAGGCAGGGAAAAAGATATAACACCATGCAAAAATTAGGAGTATTTAATAAGTGGAAACAGTTTGAATCCGAAGATACAATAGCGCTTTACCGCTTAAAGATGGCCGCCACGCGGCAACATCACATGATAGCTACACGTAATAACAGCAAAACGCCCCAAACATTAGCGTGTTGAACATTCGCTTTAAAAACAAACCTGCAGGAATAGTCTAGGGGAACGGGAGCCCGGTAGAGCAGCAGCCTATGGAAGGTGCCGGTAAGAGGGGACAGCTGTGAAGGGGGAAATGGTGTGTTTTGGAATTAGATCAAACCTAGCGGTAGAACGAGCAGCACCGCTACCCCGAGCAGCATGACAGATTGACTTAATGTAAGAACAAGCAAAAGCCAATATCCCATAGATTTACAGGGATTGACGGATGTTTTGGCTAATAAAATGAGTGGGCCGAGTCTGGCATAATACCCATGCAGGGAATGATAGAGTGGAGTTAGTAGTCACTTTTAACATGTAAATCGAGGTAGCAGTACAAAGTAAGAGTTACACACCAGAAACCGGGGGACAGACAAATCAAGGATAATGCATGTATTATAATAAAATGTATATATTGCAGGTCGACGTACAGCGACCAATAGCAGTATACAAGGACAAACATTGAAGTCCAGTATACTGGTGGCCACAGGTATGCCAGAGAGTGGCCACTCACAGGTAAATTAGAAATGTCCCTGAAACAACTGGTAAACACTATAATAAGCTGATATTTGGGCATTAATCAACCAGTGTCACTCTGTTTTTATTGTTGCGTCTGTTTTTACAGGTTTGAGTACTGAAAATCACAGCAGTGTGTGTGTGGCAAAGAACCCCCAGCCCTGAAAAAGTTGCC
Source organism: Lissotriton helveticus (assembly GCF_964261635.1). Taxonomy (NCBI): domain Eukaryota; kingdom Metazoa; phylum Chordata; class Amphibia; order Caudata; family Salamandridae; genus Lissotriton; species Lissotriton helveticus. Next base: position 1,513,947,206 of record NC_136059.1, on the reverse strand, counting down.
GGACAAGTAAGACAGGCAACGAAACATGTTGGCTTCTTATAGGTTAAAACGAAGCTCAACAGGAGTGTGTAGGTTTTAATAGGAGTAGATACCCAGCAACGAATAAAGAATATCACTTAGCTAGGGGCATCTAACCCATTTTTAGCTGGCTAGAGCATCAAATAGCAGTTCTCTAACCTTAGGGGGTGGGTGAACATAGATGTAAGCAGTGAGGATCACATTTGAGTTCTTATGAATCACTTACACTTTTGCACATTATTTTCATTTAAGGTTGGAAGGAACCAATGATGATAAGTGGAACAAACTGACGAGTACCAGTCAGCAGTTCCCTGGTGGTTGCTCCCGTGAGGTTCCTTCCTCCCTCACACACATTTTTTTACACAGACAGAGGATTTTTAGTAAATAGAAGCGAGGCACACTCTGTCTATGAATATAATGTGTTGTAGATTAAATATATCTCCACACAGCAGTAGGCAGGTGAGGGTATAAGTGAGTTCCTCTGATAATCGGGACCAGGTTTTGCTGTTGAGAGTATCTCTGCTCCAGTCAGGACCAAGTTAGGCACATGTAATGCAAACCTTTCCGGTTACGCACTGCCAGTCAATAGGAAGTGTATGGGTCTATCTATTAGGGGGGGTGTTTATGTCTGCGCAGGGGGTATGTCTCTAGGGATGTGGTCCTGCATGGGGTTGTGAATCTATTAAGTGATGTATGAGTCTATGCACGTGTAGTGTAGCTAGGAGTCTGTGCAATGGGGTTGTTTGTGTTCAGTGGGTGTGTTCATCTGTCCCAGGAGTGTCATTGCAGTTGGGTTGTGTGTATGTGCCATGAGTATGTCAGTATGGCAAGATGAAAGGGGAAGAACCAATTAGGCTGTAAGCAAACCAGATGTTTCATGACAGAAAGCACCTCCCCAACTGCACAGAATTTCTCATCCATTTAGTTTTTACTACAACACTGAGGTACTCGACCTTAATTGTGACTTCAGAATATTGTACTACCAGAATATATACAAAATATTGAGGGTCACAATTTGGAGAAGGCAATTGTTAAGTAAAGATTTACTATTCTTAACTCCAGACTCTATATTTTGGCAGCATATTTCTGCAGTAGATATTTCCACATACAACCAACATGGATGGATGTGCAAATATGCTGCAACTTGCGTTTTGGACCAGTATATCCAAACTACCTTAAGTCATTTATTCAAGATTCTTCCAAGATAATACGGATGTCATTTTTTCACAACTTCAAATAATGCCTTAAAGCAGTTGAGACTAGGATGGATGCAAATTGTTTAAAACAAAATTGGCAAATCAAAAGTTTTGGTTTTCACCAAAATGGCCCCCGCCACCTTCTATCTGTTGGTGGTCTGCCGAAAACCTGTCCTAATCATTCCACGTCTGCTAGAAATGTGAGCATCATCTTTGACTCCCTCTCTTTTACGTCGCATATTAAACATATTTAGTCCGTCTGCCTTATGAAGGTGACAATTATAAAGTTTCTTGATCCTGAAAAGACTAGGAAAACCGTTCATTCTTGAATTACGTCCTGTCTGGACTACTTTAATAGTCTCCACCTTGGTCTTCCTGCATATTTAAAACACAGACTTGAAAATTCAAAATTCAGTGGCTAGACTAATCCAGACAGTGCCAAGGCACAATCATATCTCTCGATATTTTGAGACATCTGCACTGGCTTCCAGTGGAATAGTTTATCAACTTCAAAGCTCGAACGTTGGCTTTCAGCGCTTATGGTGAGGCCCCATGTTATCTGCTGACTATACAGTCTCAGTATACTCTAAAGAGAGCAGTTAGATCCAACAATTCTCACCTTCTGCAGATTTTACCATTTCTGAAGTCTCGTCGTGCGGCAACCCCTTTACTATACGCAAGTCAAAATTATGGACAGTCTTCCTTTTCAGTTACGGTTTATTGATGGTCAGCCTCCAAAAGGCATCTTAAAACTTAGTAATTTGAGTCAGTTTAGTTTCTGGTTACTTTGGCCTGCCTTTACTATCTGCTAGAGCACTGGGATGCTACCTTCGAAGCAGCTTGTGCGCTTTAACAAGTGTCATTTGATTGATTTATTGAAGATCATTTATTGAGGTTTTTCAGTACTTAAGGAGAATATCACTTTTCTCAGCAATAAAGTCAAGGTTAACTTCAACATTTTTGCAGATCATTGATATCACTATTCAGTTTTATTAAAACCAAATTCCATTAATGGCTGTGTCATCCCACAATTGATTTGGGAATAGATGGGACGAGTTGCCTTACATGACATGGGACGAGTTGTCTTACATGACATGTACATTTATGTTGTATTTTGTCCCATGGACAAGTAGATTTAAAATTTCACAGCCCTGACATCTCAGGAACCTCCTGATGGAACTGGTTACAAAGGAAGAAGGTCATGTACTCATTGGTGGGGATTTTAACTTGGTGTGGGATCCTGAGCTGAATGACAGCACAGCATCCTTTCAGGGTGCAGGGAAGATGCCCGCTGCATTGAAAAGGGATGTCATGAACCTGGGCCTGGTGGACAGTTGGCGATGTATATCGCCAGATGCCCAAGACAATACTCCCCCCCCCCCCCCCCCCCCCATGTCCATCGCTCGTACTCTCATCGATTGTTTTTCTCTCACATTAATATGGACCCTTGAACTGACGCACATTTCAGACATCTCTATCTTGGATCACACCCACCTCAAGGTGACCTTGAGTAGCACCAATGCAGCGACCCGCTCTCCACCCCAATGGAGACACCCTCCCTATATCCTACGTGCTTCGGTCAATGTGGAAGTGATTTGCAGAGAAAGCTTAGCCTACTTTGAGGCCAACCCCTTTCCCAACGTCGTGGGCCACACTTGGTGGGACGCCTTCAAGGCGACCATCAGCTGCACCATCACCTAAATTGTAATCAACCGCACCAGAGAGGCCTGGCTGGTGGAGGTAGGCCTGACCAGAAACAAAGCCTTGGAGCGATTAGACCACACTGCACCCTTGCGATGGCACAAGCAGTTGGCTCTGCTTTGTGGCCAACTGAGGGTCCTTCGGGTAAATAGGGCAGAACGCTCACTCCTTAAGTTAAAGCAAAGGTACTATTAGGGTGGGAGGGGATAAAGTGGGTCCGCTCTTGGCTTGCTGACTCCACACTCGGGCCGCCAAAGCCCACATCTCTAAAATTAAAAACAGACAGTACATGGGCCACCTCCGAAAAATACAGGCATTTCACTCTTTTTACACTGCTCTATATAGCCAGGATGACGTCACTCAGAGGAAGTTAGCCCATATCTTGCCCGTGGGCAACCCTTCACATGCAACTTCTGGAGACCCCGATAACACTAACCGAAATACAGAGGGCACTGAAGGACCTACCTGTGGGCAAATCCCTGGGCCCACTTAGCCTTAAGGTCTCTTTCTATCGCATGTTCCTACCTCAATTACAAGACCACTTACTATGTCTTTTTCAATTTGCTTTCTGAAGCTACTGGCCTCACCCCTACGATGTCCAATGCCTGAAATAGCTCTCATACCCAAGCCGGGGTAGGACGCCTCCTTCTACGTGTCCTATTGACTCATCGCCCTACTAAATATGGCTGTCAAAATCAACACCAAGATTTTGGCAAACTGTCTGGAGCCATACCTACCTGGCTTGGTAGATCCGGATCAGGTTATATTCATACTCCAGGGTCAAGGGGCGGATACTATCAGTCTAATAGCACACTTGGTGCAGAAAGTACAACATTGTGATTTCCTGGCTGGTCTCGTCTCCCTTAACATAGGAAAAGCCTGACAGGGTGGTTTGGGCATTCCTGCATGCGGTCCTATGGAAAAATTGGGTTGGGCCCGACCAAGGCTTCTTGGATAATGGCACCCTACATCGCTCCTACTACGCAGATCCATGTTATTTGTCTCCTCTCAGCCTCCATACACATTTGAAGAGGAACCCGGCAAGGCTGCCCGCGTTTGCCTTGGCTCTTTGCCCTGGTGGTGGAACCATTGACTTTAGCCATACACTGGGCGACTGCCATAAAGGGCATCCCATTTGGCGGCACCAAACAGAAGTTCACATTCTTTGCAGACTATCTTCTACTTACCTTGACTGAACCTAGGACCTCACGGCCTGCATTCGTTTTGCTCCTCCACACCTCTGAGAAGATATCTGGGATAAAAATCAACATGACCAAGTCATAGGCGCTGAATCTATTGCTCACACCACAGGAAGTACTTTAACTGCAATCACATACCCAGTTCCAATGGGTGACCCACTCGAACCTGTTTTGAGCCTAAACCTGACCTCCCTGACCTCGTGGTCCCAAGCCAATTGGCCAGAATGTAGACGTTCTGTTTGAGGACCTAAGGCTTTGGAAACCTCTCCTGATATTGTGGCTAGGCCGCCTTAATGCAGTTAAGATGTCCATACTGCTGAAAATCCTATTCCAAACCCTTCCCACGCCTATTCCTCAGGCAGACATTCTACACCTTCAGAGGGATGAGAACTCTTATTCAGGGAAAGGGCCATCCGATATTCTCCAATAAACTCACTCATGCTGCCCAGGGACCTGGGGGGGGGGGGGGTTTCTCGCCTGCCCTAACTTGGTGTATTACTGAGCGTCACATGTTTGCTATATTTTTGACTGGGTGGCTCGTGACAGCGAAAAACAGTTTCACATGGACCGAGCGGTGGCATATAGACCTCTGTGGAGCTTGGCTCTTAAAACAGACTACCTTGCAGCACACACATAGCCACCCCGATAAAAACAGTCTTCGGCATTTGTGATAAAATTGCAATATTCAGGGGCCTCACATCCTTTCCCTCGCCCAATACCCCACTGACCTGTAACCCCAGATTCCTCCAGCCTTACAGCCTCCCTCTTTCCAGCCAGGGGTGAGGGAGTGTGGTTGCACATTCTGGGATCTCTTTGGAGAGGTATTTAAGACCTTAGACCAATGCAAAAAGGATTTTCACCTCCCTGACACAGCAAGATTGCAATACTACCAACTCAGACATTGGCTATTTACACCAAACAATACACAAGGGTCAACACGATCACTTATCCCCTTCGAGAAGTTAGTGCATTCCTTTGATGGCACATGGGGACTGATCTCACGTACGTATCAGGTTCTACAGCACTCCACCCCTATGCACGCCCTGGACTGCCTACAGAAGTTCCGTACCTCCTCACCCCTTTGTTGGCGTAACTCAGTGACAGGAAATTTCATTTATATCTGGTGGTCCTGTCCACTTCTAGTCATATTTTGGAAGGAAGTCCGGAGTCACATCAAAGATATTGTGGGCTTCCTTCCAAACTCACCCACAGTGGTCCTCCTGGCTATTCAACCTCAATACTTCTTAGCCATGAAACTCCAATTGGCGCCTCAATGTTTTCTCAATGCGATCTCAGGTTTTGCGAATCTGAGCCAGCCTTTCGACGCAAACTCAAGACCTGGTTAACTAAGCGTTAGGGCTTGGTTATTGTCAGATCCTTACATTCTTCTAGTCCCTCTGTGTGATATGTTTCTGGTTATTCTTTACGGGGACTATCATGTAATTCTAGCGCCGGGACACCTCCGCCGGAGGTAGCTGTGCGCTCTACAAGCTTCATAAATAAAAAAAATAAATAATGTGCAAAAGCTGGGGCGGCTAAACAAACCCTTGCCTCCATCGGAAGAAACTTTCGGCCCAACCTACCGCCTAGTGGTGCACGCGCCTCTGGAGGGTCATGGCGATGGAACTCTTAATATGCAGTGTCACACTCTGAACCCAAATTCCTGCATACATAGCAGGCACTGCTTGATAATTTTTCCGGGAAACAACCTTTACAACGCAGTCATTACATCGCACTACACTTACAACGCAGTCATTACATCGCACTACATTTACAACGCAGCAACATCCTTTACAAGGCATGTCACTACAGCGCATGTCACTACAGCGCATGTCACTACAGCGCATGTCACTACAGCGCATGTCACTACAGCGCATGTCACTACAGCGCATAGTACCCCTACAATATCCAACACTTATCCTACTGTTGCACCCCCTGGAGCTAGAATATTACTTTTTACCACTATACTATCCAATACTTACCTTTAATGTAATGGTATGCGTTGTAAAGGTAGTATGCAATGTAATGGAATGCGTTCAGGGACGCCATCCTACCCTTTGGTCCTGAACTCCCACCGTGAAGTGCCCTATCATACTGCAGGTGAATATTCCCAGTCTATACTTCTCCCCTCATTTCCTCAGCCTATATGTTCCTCGCCATACCCCTCACACCAGCTTGTCAGGCCACATGGTACGGTATGTCTGGCCCTTCCCTCCTCTATCACTAGTTAACATGTTATGTGGAGTAAGGCGCTTATCTGTTTCTTATACCTCAACCTTTACTTTTTGAAATGTATCGACACTGATCGCTTGGCCCTCAATCACTCTCCTGCAACTTATTACATAGTTTACTTGTGGCCTAAGCTTGCTGTAAGCTTTGGACTGTTGTACGTGTTTATGCTTTACTGGGAAATGCTAATAAAACAGATTTTCAGTAAGACTGAAACACGAAGTGTTACAGAACTGCTCCTGTACTGCCTACCCAAGGGTGGAAGGTACCCCGGGGAAGAAGAAACAAATAAAAAATATGACTGATTAAATCAGCCATCTTATTACAGATCACGTTCTGAAACACCCGAGCACCTTACAATTGCCAGAGCTTGTCCGATTATATTTGCTCCTCCAAGTGAGAGCTAAACCAAATACTGACACATTTCTTGGACTTCAATATTAAACAAATATTGACTAAAGTAATCCAAATGTAGTCAATTAAAGGGGATATTAGTATTGTTAAGAAGTATCGCAGCTAGGTATTATGTTTCAGGTTTTTTAAAACACCCTTATTGTGAGCATAGGTACATTTACTTTTTGTTCCGGGAAAATTTGTGGGCTGAATGAAAGAAAAAATAGAGGGATAATGGCCCAAATTCTGACTGCCATGAGGGTGGACCTACTGTGTGTACAGGAGACCCACATCACATGGAATAATAGGTGCTGGTTTAAAGATCTGGGTATGGAATTAATGGGATGTACACGTCAAGGCACAACAACAAGAGGTGTGGCTGTTTTGAAAAAATATGGTTGGGGACATGTAAGCGGGTAAAAGAAGATTCTTTCGGTCGTTGGGTGATTACGGAGCTGTGCTTGAAGGCCTTTCTTGGACCATCTGCTCAATTTATGGCCCTAACTCAGATGACCCAGATATGATGAATCAGCTCAGTATTGAACTTGCGCCCTGGCCATCACCCTTAATCTTATGTGGAGATTTTAATCTCCACTTGGAAGGCAAGGTGTACATAACCAGTGACTACATCTATGAAGGGAAGAAAAACAATGTTTTCAATGCCACCAGAGGAGTTATTAAAGAGTTTGGGTTAGCAGATATAGGCTACGTGAAAAGAATGGGAGCTCCAGGGAGCACCTTTTACTCTGCTCCTCATCAAAAACACGTGCGCTTAGATTATTTTTTTGTTACTGCCGGATAGGTCAATAATGCTAGGATCGATATCCTCCCTAAAATAATTTCAGATCATAATCCTATTACTTTAGAACTAGATATTAGCTTCAGCACTCCTTTGAGGACCTGGACTTTTGAGCGTAAACTATTAGTTGATCCACTCCATGTCGAACACATGGGGAAATGGATAGTAGAATTTTTTAGAATTAATCGTGGATCCGCTTCCGTTCATATGGTGTGGGATGCTTTTAAGTCAGGGGTACGGGGAGAAACATTAAGCTACTCAATCAAACAACGGAAAACAAGAGAAGTGCTAGCGGATGAGACAAAGAAACTCCGTGAGATAGAAACTCAACTTATCGCGGCAGTTACTAGTGGTCGGGATACTGATCGAATTTTGGGTGACTTAGCCGCTCAAAAGGTGAGGCTGTATCAGAACTTTGCCACAAAGCTAGCCGCACAAACTGCAGTATACAGATCAGAGATTTGAGGTGCAAGAAAATTCGGGCCGTATACTGGCTAAAAGGCTACGTCAGAAAGAGGTTGCTAAAAGGATAGACAGCATTCAGGATGAGTCAGGGCAAACTCATGATGAACCTGCAGAAGTTTTAGAGGTTTTCTGTAAATTTTACAGTAAGCTATATATGGAGGAAATTACATGTGAAGTTGAAGATAGTGTAACGGATTTTAGCGCTGGTATCGAAACTTCCACATTAACACCTGATCAGACTGAATAATTAGATACAGACATCACATGGTAAGAAGTGGAGGCAGCTTCATTATCATTGGCAGTCGGCAAGGCGGTGGGCCCTGATGGCATCCCCCTTGATTTTTTTTAGAATCTTTCGGCAGGCTCTGAAAGAAGAACTTATGCTAGTTTTTTGGGAAGCACAGAAGGGGAATGCACCTTTGTCCTGGCGGAAATCCATAATTACAGTTTAAAAAAAAAAAAGATAAGCCACCCTTGTTGTACTCTTCATATAGGCCTATTTCGCTTATCAACGCCAATAGCAAAATCTACTCGAAGATTTTAGCATCGCGTTTATCTGGCATAATTTCATCTTTTGTTTCAAAATTTCAGCACAGATTTATTCCTGAACGCGGCACAACTGATCATGTTCAGCGTTTGAATGCTCTTGTGAATTGGGCACAAGCAACTAAATCCACAATGGTTGTAACACTGTTGGATGCCGAAAAGGCATTCAACAGGGTTTTCTGGCCATATATGTGGGATGGTTTAAGATTGAAGGGAGTTGGCCCTAAGATGCTGCTGGCACTGAAGGTTTGCTATTCTTCCCCAACTGCTTGCATCCGTCTAGCAGGCCAGGAGTCTGTCTTGTTCTCAATCTTTCGTGGAACACGGCAAGGGTGTGCATGTTCGCCGCTTTTATTTGCTTTATGTGGAAAAGTACATTTTGCCATGTTATATGTGCCTACGTGTTTCCCATCCTATGTTATATGTGCATGATCGATATGCATATATCCCCCTATGATCGATTAAAGACGCAATTGTGGTTGTGTCCAGCTCTAGTATGCCATTTTCCAGTTCTCGTGAAAGCAACGAGTATTAGGCCTATGTTGCCACGTTTCACAGTGTGCACGTTAATTCATTGAATTGTCCCCGTTTCCTAGGCCTCAAAGGGCCCGGACACCAGATTCAAGCTCCAGTCTCCTGAATCCACTCCGAGGAGCGGATGCAGCCCCCACCTGCATCCCTGACCCTTCACTTCCTTTCGCGCAGCACAGTGCCCGGCCCGGCCTGGCTCTGCCTGCCTGTCTGCCAAGAGTATGTTATGCTTCTAGTTATCAGTCCAGCCCTCCTTCTCTGCATTCCTAAGCTACTGAACCGCATCAACAGTTTCAGCTATGGTCTAGTCTTTCTGTCTCCATGTAAGAGAAATACTGTATTAATATTCATAGAATATTCCTAGCACACGCAATACATGTAGAATAGATGCACGCACCAGCCTTAGTGTCAAGTAGCCTTTGCCCTGATAACTTTTGGATTCTATCAACATGTACTCCAAACACCAGATACCAGATATGATATAGGTACATGTCGTCCTGACACCGCAGACTTTAGTCTCCTCTTCTAGTGCAGAAGTCATAGCCCCCAGTTCTCCCTGGTAACACGTCATTGCCCGTTTGCGCGCACCACTAGGTTAAAGGTCCCAGCTGCTCGAGTAGCCCCCTCCATGTTTCCGCCCCATTCATGGCACTTCTGTGACGTTCACATCACATGTCTCAGTACACGCCCTGTACACGCCTTCTTTCTCCACCTACTTTGTTCTTATCTTACGCTTGTCACCAGTTACGCCTACTGTATGTAATGTAATGTAATGTTGTACTATATATATGCTGCACTGTCGATGAAATGGTGCAGCTGCCTTCCTTCCTATTTTATTTCAGGCTGTCCCGTTCCAGTCCCTTCCTTTTTGCCTGAATAAATCCTTCTGACTCGGACACATCGGATCCTGCCTCTTATTTATTGAGCTATCTGTTATTGTTAATTTAGTCAAAAATAGTCCCGGTATTATTTATTTATATACCACATAATGGCGCCCGAACAGGGACAAGCCCCTTCCTCACGCGCTGGCGATGCAACGCCGGTCCCCTGACCCTCTGCAGCCATGACGGAACTATACCGTGCACGTGCAGATATTTCTGCTTCAAGTCTCCCTCAGGCCCACGGAGGAAACGGAGACTGCGGTCCTACATCCAGACGAAGCGGTGTGGAATGCGGTTCGTCCCGACCAGAGCCCAAGCCGAGAGAGCAAGGTCCGAAGTATCCGGAGGCCCACCTGTAACCGAAGTTTCCGAAGTTCGTGGTCCGACGTCGTAGCGGTCCAGTCCAGTCCAGTCCGAGGCCTTCCAGTTTCTGCTTCCCGGTGAGTACCGTCGCGGGGGAAGTATCTAGACAGGATCATTAGTTTGTTCCTGGTCCGATGGGTTTGGGTACACAGATCCAGCACGAAGTATTCACCTAGGTGGATACGGGTCCTGACGTGTCTCTTTATGGGACCGGTATGTTCTGTACTGTTTTAGCAGTGCATCCAGTAATTCTAGTAAATTCAGTTCTCGAGAAATCAATGTATTCTGTTTTCAGTGTATCAGGTAGTATTTCTGTTCGAACTGTTATTCATGTGTTTTTATGTCGTGGTATGAGTGCTTTGTTCGCTATATTATTACTGTGATTATTGTGTATTGTATTCCAAGTGTATTCCCGCAATGCCTCTGTTCTCGAAGTTACGTCAGTTAAAAACCAGAAAAGGGTTACTCGAAGAAGCAGTTCCTGTCCCTCCTAGGGACAGTCCAGGACATTTTATGTATCACAAGCATGGCTTAGATGCCATAATATATCTAGACTTATGGTCCGACTACACGAAGGAACTAGAAGAGAAATATAGATGGCCTGTATCAGGTACATGGGATGCCGAGTGCATCATGCGAGTAGAAGAAGCATTATGGAAAAAGAAAGCCAGACAGTCCCAGAAAGATGCCATCGAGTTATGGCGCAAAGAATCTCATAAAAGAACCGAAAAAGAACTCAGAAAAACAGAATTAAGTAGGGAATCTTCAGAAAAAGCCCAAGAAAGGGAATTAATCGAAGAAGGTGAACGAGTTAGAGCAGAACAGTCAGACAGACAGAGAAATGCCCTTATTAAGGGTATGTATCCTCTTCTTGCTGAGGGCTTGCCAAAAGCAACCCCGGAAGCATCCTGTAATTTCCCGCCGCCATCGGTCCCGATTAAGCTACGTCATAAACCGACCGCAGCTGATATTTTCTTTCATCCTATTTGGATGATACAGTTCCGGAAAATGCAAATCCTATTCCGCCTGCTCCCGTTAATGTAATTCCCGCTCCTCCAGCCGCTGGTCCCGTGGGTCCAGTTAATGTTACAGCACCTGTTACAGTACACACGGCCCAGCCCACAGTACATGTACCCGCTTTGCCAGTCGCTCTACCAGCCCGTACAGTATTACCCGACGATTCTAGTTTAGGAGCCGCGGGGGGAAGTTCTCCTCGTACCCCGCCTCAACCCAGACGTCTGACGCTACATGAACTAGCGTTACAGCGTACGCCAAAAGTAACTACATAAGTAGATATCAAGCGAGCACTTACTGAATGTCGTTATGATCCAGTTCCAGGCGATGATCACATGGTCATATATTCATTACGTTTAAGACGGGTTGCCAGCTATTTGGACACCCTGCCCGATATGGCAGAACATCTAGACAGAATATACCGTTTTATCCGTACAGGAGTGAATCCAGGAAGTATTCACGAAGCCATGGTTCAAAGAAAAGTCGAGACTCAGCTCATGATATTAAAGTTTCTGATTAACTGTTTAATAAGAGAGCAAGATTTTCCAGAAAAAGATCAAGAAGAAATGAAAGTCCTGACCAGGTGGAGTGACAATATAGCCGATGGAAAACACAAGACACAAAATTGTATAGAGAGTATGTACAAGAAAATTCGTAGAGAAATCATAAATATACACGAGAAACGAGAAGCAAAGCAAGCAACCGAGAAAGAGTATGACTCTTCTACTGAAGAGGTAGACAACGAGAATCCCTCCAGAATAGCGTATGTAGTTAGAACTAGACTTTCCGACCGACATTCATGCCTAGATTACAAGAAAGTTTTTCCTCCTCCAGCACCAGAACAGTGTTCTCTTGAGCAAGTATTCCAAGCTACCGATCACATTCTGAAATCACGAATAGGTTATAGTGAGCTCAGTACAATGCATGAACAAGAATTAGCCCGATCAGCAGTCCGATGGACTACTGACTCTACCACTTTTCCAGACGAAATAGTGGCTCAGATGTTTCTGAAACTGCCTCCAGCCGAGCAACGACTGGTGGGTATGTATATGATCCAACACCTCATTACACTGTATGAGGAACAACATTCTGATCCAGGTCCTCTACATGATATATTGAACGAGTTACTCCAATATAGATGGAAAGGTCTAGGTACCGATTTAATTAGTGTCATTCTAGAACAGCGCCACAAATACCGAACGTTTCTGAATCCACATTTTGTTCACGTCTCACCCCCAGAAAGTAAATCATTCTACATAGACAGACAGAATCCGTTACGAGAAGTACATCCAGTCAAGAAAGAGGGTGGTGGTCTAGAACGAGTATTTGTTTACACCCCCATCACAAAGATGGAACTCTTAGAAATGAAAAAGTTAATTCCCTGTCATGATAAAGATCCAGCAGGGTTCCACCGTGAATTAAAAGACATGCTCCGTATGGGAGAATACACGTATCCTGATATCATTAAAATGTTAAAGGTCCTGTTGCCTGCGGGCATATATGAAAAACTCAAAGAAAAAGAATGGGAGGTGGGAGAGAAAAAGATAGATTGGACAGCTCTAGAAGCTGAAGATAATTCACGAATACCAGGTACCGGTCTTGGGGATAAAGCTAAAGAATTGCCCGAGTTATTAATACAAGTTTTGCCAAGATTACTAGCCACGAAAAAGGAAGACTGGGATGCGATCTCAGCCTGTAAACAGAAACAAGACGAAGATACTAGTGATTTCTATTCTAGATTTGAAAAATGTTTTATTATTAATAGTGGTCTGAAAACAAGTAGTGATTCGTACCCTCATCTTTTTGTTACCAAACTAGTCGAGAATTCAAGTCCACAAGTTAAGAATCGAGTACTGAAAGTCGAAAGCACCTGGCAAGCTAATTCTCCGTCACAGATGCTCCAAATGCTCCAGTACCACCAGAACAGAATCAGGGAAGAGCAGGAACACGAAAGGAGACGTATGAAAGACACGAAAATGAAAGTACTAGTTGCACAATCTGTTCCGCAAGACAGTCAGAAGAGGGGTCCGAATCAAGCCAGTCATCCTGCAGTTCCCGTTAAAGGGACATGCAATTATTGTAAACAGCCAGGTCATTTTATAAACGAATGTGCAGTTCTGAAACACAACATAACTACCGGTAAAACTAAAGAAAGACCACGCCCGCCAAGACAAGAACAAGTTTCACAGACTTCCCAGCCACCACAGAATGCACAACAGACAGTTACAGCACCGCAGCCTATCGCTGCCACACAACACGTTACACAGCAAATGTACCAGTATGCACAGTCAGAGTACCCAGATTATCAGCCATATTCATGAAACAGCCTAGAGAGGGAGGTTGGCTTGCCTCTCATCGAGATTCCTGTAGATCAAGAGGGTCCCTATGTACACAGTCAAGTATTAGGGAAAGACAGAAAGTTTCTGATTGATACAGGGGCAAGTAGGACTACCATCAGTCATGACGAGGTTCCAGGGGCTCCACTCTCAGGCTCTAGAAATGTATCCCTTGGATTTTCAGGAAAGCCTATTGTTAATGAAATATCGAAACCAGTTACTCTAGAGGTTGGTCCATTGTCCCGAACTACAGATCTGTTACTAACGAAGTCTTGTCCAGAAAATTTGTTAGGCATTAAGACTTTAAAAGAATTAGGAGCAGTCATATGCTGCTCCCCAAGAAGGGGTCCGTCTGTTTCTCCGTGATTTCAAAGGTCATTATGTATTACGTGATTTTGATCCAAGATTATTGAATGTACCACAGCATTTATGGGCGCAAGGTCCAACTGATGTAGGTTGTATGCATATCACACCCCATCGTGTGACTCTGAAGCAAGGTGTTGTATTACCACGAATCCGACAGTACAAATTGCCACCTGAGGCTGTAGCAGCCTTATCCAAAATTATTGACGAGCTTATTGCTCAAGGAGTGGTTGTAGAAACTGACTCCAATGTATGTAATTCTCCTATCATTCCAATTCAGAAACGTACTGATCCAAATGCACCTCCAGTTTATCGATTAGTGATCGACCTTCGAGAACTTAATAAATGTATTGTACCACAGTACCCAGTAGTCCCAGATATTTCTTCTCTATTGACAGCCATTGATTCTGAAGCCACGTTCTTTACAGTTATCGATCTCAAGAACGCATTTTTCAGTGTCCCCATTCATCCAGACAGCCAGTTCCTTTTCGGATTCTGTTTAAATGGAAGAAGCTATAAATTCACACGAGCACCTCAAGGTTTCACAGAAAGTCCTAGCATTTACAGTCAAGCACTTAAGAGACAACTAGACAATATTCACATGCCAACTGACACTGCCCTGCTCCAGTATGTCGATGATCTACTGATCACAGCCCGTTCTGAACGTGACTGCGAACATGCGTCACTTACAGTCCTGTATTTTCTGGCCGAGATGGGGCACAAGGTGTCCCCTTCGAAACTGCAATTCTGTGTCCAGCAAGTGGTATACCTAGGACACTTACTGTCCAAGAGGGGTAGACAGTTGACACCCGACCGTATCCAGTTAATAGCACGTCTTCCACAGCCCAAGACACAGAAGGAGGTACGAGCTTTTATCGGCCTCACTTCTTACTGCAGACAATGGATTCCTCAGTATGCATTTCTAGCCAAGCCACTGATACAGTTAACGACACAGGAGGCAGCCGTATCGACTGTCCTCCCTTGGACCCAGGAACATACACTTGTTTTTAACGAGTTAAAGAAAGCTTTATGTAATGCACCTGTTCTAGCAACACCGAACTACAGTAAGCCTTTTACACTTTTTGTCACAGAACGTGATGGTACTGCATTATCTGTTCTCACACAAGATCAAGCAGGACAATACAAGCCCTGTGCTTATTTTTCTAGCACATTAGATCCAGTGGCCCAGGCTCTGCCTGCGTGCCTCAAGTCAGTTGCAGCCACAGCTCTAGCTATCAGACAAAGTGATTCCATAGTGTTAGGACACTCCCTGACAGTACAAGTTCCACACTCCGTGGAAGTTCTTTTAAACCGAACCCAGACTCAGCACTTGACAATTGCACGTTTAACAGGTTATGAACTGACACTGTTCCAGCCACACATAGAAATCAGACGCTGCAACATTTTAAATCCAGCTACACTGTTACCGTCAGTTACTTCAAATCCTGCCACACATGACTGTGTGGAAGTTGTTAACACCATGACAAAGCCAAGACAAGATCTGACAGACATTGCATTACCTGATCCCGACCCGACACTTTATGTGGATGGTTCATGTATGAGAACAAGTACAGGAGAACTAGTAGCCGCGTATGCAGTGACTACTGACACTGAAGTTATAGAAACACATTGTATTGATACCCTGTCTGCTCAAGCAGCAGAGCTTGTCGCTCTGACCCAAGCCTGCATACGTGCCAAGAACCTGAAAGTTAATATATACACAGATTCACGTTATGCATTCGGAGTCGTACACGACTTCGGAGTGCTCTGGCAGGAGAGAGGTTTCATGACTTCTCATGGAACCAAGATTCAGCATGGTCTCCTCATTCAAGCCCTGTTAGATGCAATACATTTACCGACAGCTATCGCTATCATGAAGTGCAAGGCACATACGAAAGTCACTGACATCATTTCCCAAGGTAACGATCTAGCAGATCGAACAGCCAAGCTCACAGCTCAGACTCCAGACATTCCAGTTAACACGACACTGACACTCACTCCAGATCAGACTACTTGTATGACAGTTAAGGACCCTACACAAGACGTACTAGATATATACAGTTACATGCTACTCCCGATGAAATCAAGAAATGGTCCGAACAAGGAGGGGTCCAGACAGATCAAGGATGGTTGACGAAGGGAAAAGCCACATGGTTTCTCCCCGACTCTATGGTTCAAATCATTATTAACACCGCACATAGTCCAGCACATCTAGGAGAAAAAGCCATGTTAGACAGTATCCAGAACCTTTGGTTCAACAAGCATTTACGAGCAGCAGCCAAGCAGAAAGTCCGTACCTGTATGATATGTTGTCAGTTCAATCCAGGTAAACGTGTCCCGGTGGAACAAGGTGGATTCCATCCTCCTGACCACCCTTTTGAAGTCCTCCAGATGGATTATATTCAGATGGAGCGATGTCGAGGTTTCAAGTATGTCCTCGTAGTTGTATGCGCTCTGTCCAGGAGGACAGAAGCATATCCAGTTCCAGATTACACAGCTGCGACCACTGCCAGGCAGTTGGCTCGTGAGTTTTTTCCCCGCTATGGATTACCTAGGGTCGTGTATTCAGATAACGGCCAGCCATTCTCATCCGAGCTCATGAAACAAGTATCCCTTCTGTTAGGGTACCAGTGGAAGTTCCATTGTGTACGCCATCCTGAAGCAGCCGGTCTCGTAGAGAGACATAACCAGACTTTGAAAATCCGCCTTGCAAAAGTGTGTGCAGAGAAAGGTGTAGATTGGATAGTAGCACTGCCAGTTGCCCTTTTTTACATGAGAATGGTCGCTCACTCCCGTTCAGGTCTATCTCCCTACGAGATAGTATTTGGTCGCCCCCCTAACATGTGGGGTACACCTAGACCCCGTACCATTACCGATATTGACAGTAATATGTTGACAGATTACCTTGCCTCCTTGATGTCTGCACTACAATCTTGTCGTTCACAGGTTGCCGCTGCATTTCCAGACAACACCGAGGTGAAACCGCATGAGGTCGTTCCAGGTGATATGGTCCTTATAAGGAACTTTGATCGTTCAAGTCCGCTGGAGCCCCGCTGGAAGGAACCCCGCCTAGTTCTTCTTACCACCCGGACAGCAGTGAAGGTCGAGAACCGCAAAGGGTGGCTACATGGGAGCCACATCAAGAAATTTCACGGACTTAAACCAATGACATTTTTCAAGGATTGCCCCGCTCTCAAGGACTGCCCAGAAAACGAATCTAAAATTCCCCTGTTAGAGAAAACTCTGCAGCAGGAGTATAAATCTAAGTTGCGGTCTAGTAAGTCAGCCAGTTTAATTGTCTAAGTCCCTCTCGGGTGAAACGGTTAGACAGGTTCCTGACATGTATGAGATAGACCCACACAGTGAGAGAGTTAGTCAAAACTCTAAGAGATGTATTATCGTTCTATTCTTTTTATTGTTTCTGAGTCTTATGGTTACATGCATAAGTTATGCTTTACATTTATGTTTTCCTATTTCACATGTACATATGTTTTCTAATGTTACAGTAGAGCACACATTTAGTGATCTGCCTCCTCACGAGTTATCCTATCGCCTTGCTATGCGTAATAATAGTTTTATCCAAATGTTGCACTATTCACACCAGACCAGCAATGCCACTAATTGTTGGGTGTGTGGTCGACTCCCCCCTTTCCAGACACCGAAGGGAGTTCTGCCACTTTTTCCTTATCCATTTTCACATAATGGTTCGTGTGGAGCATGGTCCACGTTAACGTCATCCTTAACTGATATGTCCTTTCTGAATCGAACATGTTTTCCAGACAAGCAAGGTCTTTCCCATAGAACAGGGTTAGATCTAGAAAATGAAGTATATGATTTAGGTAATTATTCCTCGAATTTCATGGTTCTGAATGTTCAGTCCGATACCACTCCAGATTTGCCTGCTATTTCAGTACTACCAGTCAAAGGCGAATTATGTGTCAGAAAGAATGGTTCCGCACATGTAGGACAGTGATTGTACTACTATTGTCGAGTATAGTGACAGTGGGAAATCCATTTTCAAAGCCTCACGTCATTCTTATTTTGTTTGTGGTCAGACCGCATATGTTCGTCTGCCCCTCGAGTGGGATGGAACATGTTACATCGCCTTCCTACTGCCACCAGTTTTTCTAGCCCCATCTGATTATCATCGAAACACACATCTAGTACACCTTAGACATAGAAGAGAGACTGAGTCCCAAATTGTCGATCAAACTGAAACTGCTCTAGAACAATATCAAGACTTCAATAAAGGTTTCTTTTTCTTTATAGGCCCTGTCCAGAATAGTAAGTTAATACGTAGGCTAACCAGAACCCTTGAAGCAGTAGTGAATGAAACTACTTCCGCTCTAGGTAACCTAACTGAAGAGCAATCTGCTATGCGTTTTGTCGTGCTCCAAAATCGTCTCGTTCTTGACGTCATACTGGCCGATAGAGGAGGAGCATGTAGAGTCATCGGATCTAGTTGCTGCATTTTCATTCCTAATGACGCGCCGTCTGTTTATTCAGCTATAACCAGACTTCATAAAATTGCCCATCAGTTACACCAGAATCCAGGCACCTGGACATGGTCCGGTTGGCTCTGGAGTATCATATCTGCCTGGGGATGGAGAGTATTGTCATTCCTAGGTATAGCAGTAATGATCATATTCCGTTGCTGCCTCTGTTTACAATGTGGCCCTGCGATTTGCGGCATGTGTGCTACCTCTTGTATTCCTAGTCCTAAATCCCGTCCCAAGACAATTCGAGACGAGCAAATGATGCTATATGAAATGATAGATGGTATCATGAATATACATGTTTCCTGATGGAAACGTAGGGCACAAGGAGGGAATGTGGAAAAGTAAATTTTGCCATGTTATATGTGCCTACGTGTTCCCCATCCTATGTTATATGTGCATGATCGATATGCATGTATCCCCTTATGATCGATTAAAGACGCAATTATGGTTGTGTCCAACTCTAGTATGCCAGTTTCCAGTTCTCGTGAAAGCAACGAGTATTAGGCCTATGTTGCCACGTTTTACAGTGTGCACGTTAATTCATTGAATTGTCCCCGTTTCTAGGCCTCAAAAGGGGCCCGGACACCAGATTCAAGCTCCAGTCTCCTGAATCCACTCCGAGGAGCGGATGCAGCCCCCACCTGCATCCCTGACCCTTCACTTCCTTTCGCGCAGCACAGTGCCCGGCCCGGCCTGGCTCTGCCTGCCAAGAGTATGTTATGCTTCTAGTTATCAGTCCAGCCCTCCTTCTCTGCATTCCTAAGCTACTGAACCGCATCAACAGTTTCAGCTATGGTCTAGTCTTTCTGTCTCCATGTAAGAGAAATACTGTATTAATATTCATAGAATATTCCTAGCACACGCAATACATGTAGAATAGATGCACGCACCAGCCTTAGTGTCAAGTAGCCTTTGCCCTGATAACTTTTGGATTCTATCAACATGTACTCCAAACACCAGATACCAGATATGATATAGGTACATGTCGTCCTGACACCGCAGACTTTAGTCTCCTCTTCTAGTGCAGAAGTCATAGCCCCCAGTTCTCCCTGGTAACACGTCATTGCCCGTTTGCACGCACCACTAGGTTAAAGGTCCCAGCTGCTCGAGTAGCCCCCTCCATGTTTCCGCCCCATTCATGACACTTCTGTGACGTTCACATCACATGTCTCAGTACACGCCCTGTACACGCCTTCTTTCTCCACCTACTTTGTTCTTATCTTACGCTTGTCACCAGTTACGCCTACTGTATGTAATGTAATGTAATGTTGTACTATATATATGCTGCACTGTCGATGAAATGGTGCAGCTGCCTTCCTTCCTATTTTATTTCAGGCTGTCCCGTTCCAGTCCCTTCCTGGATAGATTTTTTTTTTTTAAAAGTTAAACCAGGCTGAGAATATCAAACCTATTCATTTGTGTCATAGATTACAGAGCTCTTGCCTATTCTGACGATATTGTAGTTGTCACCAGGGATATCGGCAACACATTACCAGCTATTGATGAATTGGCAGCTCGGTTTGGATCTTTCTCGGGCTATAAGTTAATCTCCAAGATCCAGATTTTTTTTGTTGGTGAGGATCCTCCGGAAAATGTAACTAATGTCTCAGAAGTCACCTATCCAGGAATTAAAATCTCGCTACCAGTCTGTAATATCCCAGAGTTAAATATGAACTCTGTGTTGACTAAAGTAAACTCAATGCTGGAGAGACTAGATCACTTGCATTTATCTCTATGCGGAAGATCAAAAGTTTTAAAAATGCTGGTATTACCTACATTTCTGTACATGTTTCGAACGATCCTGCTTGAATTCCCAGCTAGTTGCTTTAAGATATTAGAGAGGATTTCCTCTAGATTTCTGTGGGAATATAGGCGGCAAAGAAGGGCCCATAAAAAGATGGTCCTGACAAAAGATCATGGTAGTTGGGGTATACCTTACTTTATGTTTTATTATCAAGCAGCCAAGTTGCAATTCATTAGCCCGCTGGTAGTGGGGGATAGGGCCCGAATTCTGCCATGCCATGCTCCTTCAATTTATGAATACGGGTTGGGTGAGGCGATTAGGAGTTGTTTGGTTAAAATAGTAGAACCTAGCTACTTAAAAAAAAAAAAAAATAAAATTCTTAAAGCAGCTTATACGGTATGGAGACTTGCTAAGCATCAGTTGGGGGTCCCGAAGGTGAATGCGTACACTCAGTTTGCAGCGCCCAAGATACTACCTTTTATCTTTTGGGATCAAATCGCCAACAGATGGTTCTCTAAAGAAATTCAATGTTTAAGTGATTTGTTGCAAGATTGACTTCTAGCATTGTTTACTTCGCTACAAAGAAAGTTTGGTTTGGCTAAACACAATTTTTTTAAGTTCCTCCAAAATCAGAGTTATTTGAACATGTTAGGCCCTGAGATAGAACACCAATTGAGGAAATTTCACCTCATCGAGAGTAGGGGGGAAAAAACATTGATAGGGCAATTTTACTCTCATCTTATTACAGTACTTCCAGATCTTGAGAATTGCCAAGATAAGTGGGCAACTAAGCTAAGCTTGGAGGGAGTTAATATTGCTGAATCATTAAGGTTAGCGAATTGGGTTTTGATGACAGGGAGGATGCGTACGCAGCATTACATGGCCTTATATGATTTGTACTACACTCCAAGAAAGATATCTAAATGGGGGACTGTTGCGGGGACTAAATGCAATAGAAGCGGTCAGTTTGCTGATGCTGTTCATATGTTTTTTTCTTGTCCCAAATTATCCGAATTATTTTTCTCTATCTAACAATTTTTAGGATTAATAATGGGCTCACCAATAACTATAACAGGGGAATTGGTTTTGATTGGTGTTAGCTCAGATACATCTGCTCACTCAAGATCCAAGACTGCAACATATTTTGTATTTATTTGTATGGCTGTAGCACGTGCATGTATTACGAATGATTGGATCAATCCGGATCCTCCTTCCTTTTTTAGCTGGCGTGCGAGATTACTAGCTATGTATAACTTGGAATTGGCTATATACAAGACTAAAGGCAGAAGAAAGAGGACCATGGGAGTGAAGATCTGGGCTGCTATAAGTGACTGGATTTAATGAAGATTGGAAATTCTGTACATGTTTTGTATCTATCTTTTTCTTTCCATTTTCTTATGTTTCTCTATGGTACAATGTGATAAGTTGGCCTGATAGGTGATGTTTCCAATTCTGGAACCACCTATTATCAGACCAAACAATCCCTTATGGTGTCTGGTTGTAAGTCAACCTTATTAGACAAGCTATACTAGGGGTAGCATGGACTAAGCAGCCTAAAGGCTTAACTTAAGAGGTCGTGTTAAGCGAGCTGTTTTACCACATACAATCCTGTAGTACCAAATGAAAGGACACCACACAAGTATATATTATAAAAATATATGTATTTATTACTAAAAACAATCCCCAGTATTCTTTATGAATAAAGGGGCACAAGCGTTAAATCAAAAGCACTGTTTAAACATACAAAGTTGCACAATTATGGATGAGGGCAGGGGGCCACTCAAACCATATACTAAACAAGTGGTATAAGAGATGCCACTCGAGCAGTGGTTAGGCCTAGGGCCTAGGGAATCGCTGGGAGCAGTCAGGACAAGCAATGCTGAAGTCGGGAATGGCCCTCGGGATTCGGGAGATGTGCGGAAAGCGCACGCATGCACCAATGTTAACCAATGGTGCGTAAAAGTTGTAAAGTTAAAGTTTAAGGACACTTCCGCTGAACCTAGATGGATAAAACTTAACACACAGACCCTAGAGATGTGCACCAGTGTGGGAACACCGGCGGAGCAAAGTTACCTCACCCACAGGAAGTGGGTGCACAGGGTCGAAGTTGCGTCGGGTTTTGACACGCAGGCTCTTGGTGCTTGAAGCTGAAAGGGCTGCAGGCGGGTTAAAGATGAAGTGTCCGGTGGAGTCCAAGGGTGGACTCAAGTCGAAGGGTACCTGAAAGCAGAGGGGACAGAGTCTGGGTCACTCAGCAGTGACCAGGGTGGAACCAGGACGGAACCAGGCAATGTCGGGCGCAATCAGGTGGTCGTCGAGGAGCTTCTCTCTGCTGTCACGTGGGCTCTGGGGCATCTGCGACGTCCAGGAGCAGGTCACGATCTGTCCCACGCAGGCTCTCACCGTTGGTGCAGTCGGCTTCAAGTTTGGAGCAAACAACACTTGGCAAGAGCAATCCACGCGGGATCGGAAGATTGCTTCTCACTCGGACCAGGAAGGTCAGAGTCGGGGCTCCTTTTCAGGGGAGCTGGTGTGGATCTGGAGCAACCAGATTCACGAGTCTTCTTTGTAGTTTCGTCGGCACAGGGACCACTAGCCGGCTGGCAAGGGACCGGGCCAACGCATTGAGCCAAATGGAGCAGAAGGGCCCCACGCAGCACTCGTCGAGTGTGGAGGGCTGAACTTCGGCTCAGGAGTAGCTCAGGGTGGGGGCTTCTCAAACCCCGGTGCACAGCTTCGAGGGTCACTCGTGGGCTGCACGGTCAGCGTCTCGTGGTCAATTCAAGATGGCGTGCCCCACGCTTCCGGTCGCCTCCACGGGTCTCAGCTCTGCAGGGACTGTGGATCGGGCTGTTGGAAGGCAGGCAAGCTTGATCTCGTCGATCTCAGTCGCTCGAGTTCCGGCGGGAACTGCAACTAAGTAGACGTCGAGGGCTGGATGGTGCCTGCTGCTGCAGGGTGGTCACTCCTTGACCACAAGGGAGATTCTTCGGGCTTCCACGTTGAGATGGAGGTCCAAGGGTCCAGAGTTTCGTTTCTAATGTTTCTTCCAGGAAATCTGATGTGCATTGGCACTGCTCCCACTCTTATTCGAATCTGGGGGGCGTGATTACCTGCTAGGTCCCCCCCTATGGGTGGGACCCAGGAAGTGGGTGGATACACCCCCTTCCTTTGATCCAGGCCGCCCTGGCACGAGGGCTGGAGTGCCCCAGAACCGGTTTGGCCGGATTATGCAAGGGGCAGCCTTGTGCGCCCCAAGCAGTGTCTGGTTTCTTTCAAACCTCCCTGCTACAATCCACTATCTCCTGTCTGGAGGGCGGTGACACCCTCCTGTGACAGGAAACCCTTTGTCCAGGACCCATTTGGCCGAGTTTCGGTCAGCTGCAGGGGTCCAGACATTTGTCTGTGGCAGAGGCATCCATTTTGTGGATCTAAGGTCTTTGGAGAAATTAACCGCATTTAAGTAAAGCAACATGTCCTACCCCTCTAGAGGGGTGGAATGCTATCCCCGTCGCCAGAACTGGCGAGGGGATAGTATTCCAAATCGTATGACACCTTACACGACATGTTTTGATAAAGCCAAACCAAGGTTGCTATATAACCGCGAGGATTATAAGGCACTTAAGAGTATATGGTATGGCATTATCCTGAAACAGCTTAGGGAGTTGTTCCCGACAGCTGCAGACAGGCTCAGCTCATGCTAGAGCTCCATCTCACATGAAACCACGCACTCTGCCTCCAGGATTGATGAGGTCTTCCATAGGAGTGGCTCACAGGTTAATATGTGTCCAGATATAGGTTTAGATATAGGTATACTATATCTAAGCAAGGGGTGATTACACCACCTTACCCCAGCTGAGTGATCAGCCAGTTGTGTCAATTTAAGAACCAGCCAGGGGTGGCAAAAGATATGCTGCAGCCCCTGGTAGGTCTTGGTGGCCCCTATGCCCTGGGCACCTATAGTGCATTATACAGGGGCTGACAAGGAGTCCATTTCCAATTGTGGTATGTACCTAGGGTACATGGAATCCATTTTACAGAGAGAGCAGGTGGCCTGGGGCCCTGATTAGCAGGGAACCAGGTCAACTAAGTCAAAAAACCAGCTAAACACAGGCAAAAAATTTGGGGTAACCATAGTCAGGTAGCCACCTTCCTACATACAGGATATATGTCTGCTGTATTATCTCCTATTTATGAGATATATATTTTTATTGACTGCATTTGCTGAATTTATTTAATATGTATGACCTGAACTCTACATTCCTTGCATAAAATGGGAAAAAACGAACAAACATTTTTTTTTTAAAACAATTAAAGTGGGTAATATTGATTTTCTGATGTAATAGGCAACTCTGTGGCAAAGACAGGAACTTAGACGCCAAAGAAATTCGGCAGGTAAGGGTTCAGATACAGAGGATTCAGCCTGCAAACCTAGGTTTATGGGCAGTACTCTTCCATATAGTTTAATCGTCTAATATCACGAACAAACAATTTATTGTAGGAGATGAATGATTCTCAGGCTGCTTGTCACTCAAGAAACAGCATCATGTAATAACTTAGTAATCCATAAACACTCATAGGGTAGAAGTCATGGCATGTTCTAGTGCTGTTAATGGGGAGGGTGGGGTTTGAAACTGTAAACACTTAATTTACGTATTGTTTCATCCAATCCTAAAACAGTGTTTTGTCAGTGATATCTGGTTCCACTGCCTGCAAATCTAGCTTTTTTTCTCACATAACTGGGGTTGAAAGCTGTCCATGTATGTAAAAATCCCAGTTGAAAAAACACAAAGCACTTTTACAGAATAGCAACGGCTTGTTGGGGAAGTTGGGGAAGAGGTGTGGCGCCGTGGCCAGGTTGACTGACGCTGGAATCTGGGGCTCACGGTTCGATCCCTGGCGGCAGGTCAGCCCAGCACCATGTGACTCTGGGCAATAGCTTGATTAACAAATACTGGATTTGTTCCACAAGCAAGAGTGACCTTACATTCATTTGCGGGTTGGTGGACTACAGGCATTGGTCACAGGGACGAAGGGAAAAGGCGGGTTTATGTAAGAAAAAAATGACTATGATCCAAGTGCATTACAAAAATCCAATGTATGAAAAGATCTGCAATGCAAAAGTCTAAACAGATGAAAATGCAATGCTACCATAGAGCGTCTTAGATTAGCTCCTCTGTATTTTTATCACAACAAACACTTCGTGACTCCCAAAGGAAATTCAGTTGTACCTACATAGCGGAGATCTTTTGAATTTGAACTACACAGCTGAGATGTTTCTCACCATAAGCTGCTCATGGGGGGCCCAGCCTTGGCTGGATCGAGGCCTTCTCAATTACCCGCATTTGACCGCTAGATACAACGTAAAAATGGCAAAGAATCTATTCCAGTGTGGATGCAAGAATCTCCCTGTATAGGCTTTCAGATGACAGAGAAGCAGCAGATTGCCTTAAGATTCTTGAAGGTGTTTGAGGTGTAATATGTCACTTATCTAAATACTGTACAGAAATATTGTGCTGAGGCTACATTATGGTCTCCGGTACAAGACCAGCAACTTTAACTAGATCTGAACATAAACGCAAATACTGTTTACCAAGCCTAGCGAATGGACTGAAGCATACGGGTACGATACATGCCAAATTGTTGAAGTCTGATCAAGAGTAAAGGCAGAAATTCATGCAACACAGAAAATGCGGACTCCATAAGTTGGGACAGGAATGTCCCCTGCTTGGTGTAAAGTTGTGTCTCCTGCCCTGCAGGACCAACTGAGTATCTGGCATTCGTGTTTCTGGAGTTGTGTCCCCTTCTTCACCCTAATTTAGCCTGTGTGTGAAAAGCGTAGGCCTGTCCTTGACGAGCCAGTCCCTGTACCTAAAAGAGGGCACATAGCAAGCCCTTAGTAGTTGCAGAAGGACTACTGCCCTGGTCACGGGTTCATGCATGTAGTACAGTGGTGGCAGAAGTGTTTTGTAGTAAATTTAGTATGACATGGTCTTTCTAGCTATGTCATGAATAGGAGCTTACTGGTTCACTCACAAGGTACACCGACTGCCCAGAATCTCAGAAAAAAAATCCTGTGCACATGGGTGTGTGTGCATGTATGCTAGTAAGGTGTACACTTCGAGTACCTGAGTAAATCAGAGTCACACAGACCCCCTGGGTACCATTTTGGAAGCCTCTGGCCAGTTCACGTGCACAAGATGCAGATGAGTTTTCTTTCCCACACAGTGGAAGTGTACTACTGACACTACTAGAGTGAGGAAACTGAGACACGGAAGTAGGGAAAGAGGAGACAGTCTTCCTCTTAAACATTTAATTATGTACTTTCTGATAGTGAGGGCTACTGATCAGTCTTCTGAAAACTGCCATTTGGTGGATGGTGCATGTGAGGGGGGGGGGGGGGTTTGCAGTTTGTTGAGAGGGTATGAATGGCTCTTAGAAGAGTACCAGCCCTTTGGCTCTCTTCCTGATCAGGCATCGACAGCCAGGTGCAAGCTGCTCACCTCTTTCTGTTGTGAATGCTCCAGCCTGGAGACAACCTTGCAGTTAGGAGCATTACTCAAAACAAAGGCTGAGGTTGGAAGACCGCATGAGAAGGACATGAAAAGAAACCCAAAACGGTTCTGTCCTAGAGACTACACCACTGAGACTCAGACCATTAGAGCGGTGGCAGAGGTAGAAATGCTAGGAGGGGTAACACCTTAAGCATCATTGGACTCACACCCGTAAATAGGGTATCCCAAGACATCTATGTGTAATGTGTACCAGCGTCTGGTGACCTCCTGTAGCATAATATACTGTTTTATGGGGTTTTTCAAAAGCGGAGCACTGGGCTGGACCGATCATGTTATTGTTGAGTGCTTACACTGTGTTGCTTAATGCATATTTAGGAGTGGGGAGCCTGTGCATAGCTGCCAAGTTTACCAGGTCCATGTGTGATTTGCTACTCTAGTCCGGGCTTTTTTCATCAAATTCTGGGACTTGTAGTCCTGTTTTATAACTGAATGCATACCACTACAAGTACCAGAATTCAAAGAAAAAAACGGGACTGAAACAGCACATTAAGCACAGGGCTGGGAAACTTGGCAGATGTGCCTGTGTATCCCCACACTAACTTCCCCGAGAAGCCGGTGGCTGCTCGCCATCGCTATCACAGAGTCAAGTGCTGAAGTCACTGTACTTGGCCTAGTTTTCAAAGCCATAGTAGGACGGATCCTTCGGCAGTAGAGGCAAATAACCCTAGCATGCACGACTGGGGCCAGTAGCCCCAGCTTTCCCTGTGCACCCCGTACTTTGTCCGACATCAAGCATGTATGAGAACCATGAAAAGAAGAATGCTCTGCATCCAAGCTGAAGTGAATAGAGGTGCAAAACTGAGTTCATGGGCACAGGAGACTGAAGGGCTGAAGGTTCAAACTTTACCTTTAGCATATCAATTTAGTGAGCTGACAACCACATGTTTCCACATAATGGCAATCGTGATAATCAAAGGAAACAAGATGTTGAAAAATAAACTCTCCTAAATCACTCGTGATAATTAAAGCGTAGAGGGTTGAATTGATACTAACAAGTACTGTACATTTATGGTGGTGCTAATTTATAGATCAGTTATCACCATTGGAAGACTTAGGCTTGTATAGAACTATATTAATGACACTATACGAAAGGTGAAAAATATTATTGTCTACTGGTGCACAGCTTTTGAGAGGTTTGTTAAGGTTGCTGGGGTTTAGGTGCTCCACTGGTGACGTCTTCCGTCCTATGACGTCTAGTATCATTTGCTAATAATGCGTTTCCAATTGGTAATTGGTCGCATCCCTTTGGGCACACTTTCGCGATTCCTGATAAAGGATTTCACAAATACTTTAGAGTAGTTTGAAACGAGTATTTATTCTCATTGATTACAGCTGATATTTAAGAAATTAACATAGTTTCTTGTAGTATTCCATCAACTGATAGATTTATCAAGAGCTCAGTTTGCTCCAATGCATTTCGGGCCTGCTGCCCTTCATCTGGGAGCATTTCTGTAACATGGAACATCATAGCATGGTTTTATTCTTCATGGAACACCATACAAACAGTAAAATATAATAAAACATCGTGATCTGATCGTGACAACAAATCAAGTGTATAATAAGCATAAGTGCTTGTTCCCATGTGCAACGCTATGTGCGGTGGTGACTCATGCATAAACAGCGCTGAGTGTGAATGCGACGCGAAATAGAACGGAAAAAAGTGCGAGGAAAAACAAGCTTATATTGGGCTCTTTCGTATGATTGGCGAGGAACCTAAACCAGACCGGGGATAAAACAAAGGAAAAATGAGCATGTTGGCCGCGCAAGAGCGGCATGTGCAGTTATAAGCACAGCGTTGGCCGCGCAAGTACGACATGTAAACGGTAAACTATCTCACTTACTAGGGTGTGGAGTAAAAAAACTGTATTCTCGGTCCAAGGTTCTCTAGTCCGACGTGCGTCGGCACTTCCTTATTGCCTGTGAAGCTGATCGGATGAAAAAACGTTACGTGTCGAGGGCTCCTTTTGCCGTAGCAATAAAAGGCAAAAACAGACTATTGTTGTGGTCTGGCAGCCGATGAAAAAAAAGGAAAAGAGGAGACAGTTTACATGGGTTGCTAGAGGAAATGGCTCATGCGGTGATACCAAAATGTGATGACGCAAGTGTAGGTTCCGGTGTAATTACAACCATGGAAAAACCATGGGACAACAGTCACGAAAACTTAAAAATGATAAAAAAGATGAATTAATTAAAGTGACAAGTACGAAAAGAGTAAATTAACTGGTAAGACCCTGGAGGATGAGCTCCCCCAGGAGGGGATAAAACGTGTGCGATATATGATGTATGATGTACATGTTCATATCATCAATCAAAACATAGGATACAGGACATCATGCCACAGTGTCAGTGTATATTAATCCAAAACATGATCAAAGATAACAAGCAAATTTGATGCGGTCATTTAACCCATGTGGTTTCGTGGAGTTCAACTTGTCAATCCAAAAATTCTCGCGACGTAACAGGAATTTATTGTTGTCTCTTCCTTCCTTTTTTTCTACGACTTCTAGGATCATAAATTTCAATTGGGAAATGTTGTGATTCAGTTCCAAAAAGTGCGTGGCTACTGAAGATTTTGTGTTTGAGTCCTTATGTTCGATTTGTGTTCATTTAAACTTACTTTAATTTTACGTTCCGTCTTACCCACGTAGACTTTGCCACATGGGCATTTGAGCAGGTAAATCACATTTGCAGTGTCGCATGTTGCTGACACTGCAAGCTTGATGTTGTGACACTTCATGGGATGAGTTACGCTTTTACCTGGTATGATATTGCAATTTGTACATGGTCTTGTGCCTTTTGCTTTAACGTTCTTTGTGCTAGGTGTTTTAAGAATTTCTCCTATGTTTTTGCTTCTGGTGTAAGCGAACAATGGAGCATGAGCAAATATCGAGTAGAAGTCAGGCTCCATGCCCAAGATCGGCCAATGTTTGTTGATGATCTTCTTGTATTCAGCACTAAGGTTTGAAAATTTAGAAACTACTGTCCTTGTGTTGGGTGGTTTAACGGTTGTTTTTAGTAACTCGGTTCTGTGCATGAAATGTGTTCTTTTTTAGCTTCCTCAATAATGTGGTAAGGGTAACCTCTTTCAGAAAACTGGCTCCCATTTCCTCAACCCTAGTTGTGGCTTTGTTAGGGTCCGATGTTATTCTTTTGAATCTGATCATCTGAGAGACTGGGAGATGTCGCTTTAATGACATCTGGTGAAAGCTAGTGAAATGTAGCGGGTTCTTCCTGTCTCTGGGTTTTCTATAGACATCTGTCATTAATTCCTTTGAGTCAAGTCAGATTTCCACGTCTAAAAACGTGATTTTATCAGTGCTGATTTCCCACGTGAACTGTATGCGATGATCGATTTGATTCAAGGTTAGAAGCGCTTCTTGTAATTTCTATCAGGTGTTCTTCCAGATGATAAAAATGTCATCGATATACCTGACAAATAATTTGAGGTTCTCGCTCCACTCCGGTTTAATTAGAATGTGCTCCTCCTCATATTGTTTCATAAACAGATTCGCATATACAGGCGCAGCAAAATTTCTCATAGAGGTACCTACCAGTTGGAGATACCAATCATTCTTATGTTTAAAATAGCTTTGGTAAAGGGTGAAGTATACCAATTCCATCAGAAACAGTTGCATTGGATGATCTATGTCTAAGTTTAGAAGGGCTTGTTCCATGGCTTCAATTCCTTGTTGGTGTGGAATTGAAGTGTAGCGAGATTTAACATCTGCTGTGCACAGTTGTAAATTCTCGTTCTCATTGATATGCACTTCCTGAAGTTTGAGTAAAAACTCAGTGGTGTCTTTTATATAGCTTCTCATTGCTTTTACTGCCGGTTGAAGATATTTGTCTAGAAATTGACCCACGGGTTCATGGAGGCTTCCACGTGTGGACACAATGGGTCTCGGTGGTGGATCAGTGGGATTTTTGTGGATTTTTGGGACCATGTAAATGAATGGGCTTCTTGGATTCTGTTTGATTCAGAAGTTCTTTGTTCTCTCTTTGATAGTTCCAGCTAAGAAGGCTTTCTCCACTATGTTTTTTAAAGTGTTAGCAAATTGGGTTGTCGTTCAATTTCATGTACGTGGTACTTTCGGCGATGTGTTCATTTAATTTTTTATCATACATGGCAGTATTCATGATGAGTGCTCCTCCTTTATCGGCCTTTAGTACAAATAGATTTGTTATTGGCTATGGTTTTTAGCGCATCGAGATCCTTCTGTGTAGTATTCTTTTGTGTGGTTTTGTTGAAATTTAATTTTGCTAGGTCTTGTTTTATCAGATTCTCAAATAGGTCTAAAGTCTTGTGGCTGACAGGTGCTTGGTATGTGCTGGTAGTTTTTAGGCCCATAAGTTGGTCTGGTTCTTGTATGCCTTGTGCTGGTAATACGTTGTCGAAGAAACGCCTTAGTCTTAATTTCCTCATCAATTTAAAAGTGCAGACTTCTAATTCAAGTTGATCCGTTTTTGTGGTTGGTACGAAAGTGGTGCCTCTTTGTAATAGTTGGTTTTCATTTGGTTTGAGAGTGTAGTCTGAGATTAATTACTAGTTGTCCTTTGGTGTCTTTTTGTCCTTCGGTTGTGTCGTGCTCCTGGTGTTGGGATGGTCTTTTTCTTTGGCCCCTCCGGGGTCTTCTTTTTCTTGGCCTTGGTCTAAAAAAGGAACCGCAGTAATTTGTGCAGAGGTGGTTGGTTGGGTCTCTCTTAAATTGTGTCTTGTGTTCTTACTGTTGTGTCTTGTACTCTTGCCGGAACTTGAGGACTATGACTTTGTGATCTGCTGGCGGTGTCACTGCCAGAAGAAGTGTCAGTGTGTTGGGTATAGAGACGATTCCTTCTTCTTTGGGCGTACACTTCAGCCCAGGTGTACACCTCCGAGCTTGTAGTCTAGTGTGTCACTTCAGAACTTCCTGATCTTCCTCTCGTTAATGTCCTGTGAGTGTTTGGCCAGTTGTTCATTTTTGTCTTCCAAAGTTTTGGACCAGTCCTCGGCTGACATCATATTTGCCAACTCATTGGTGACTTCCACGATTTCTTTTGTTAGATCATTCAATATGCTGGATAACTCCTCAATGATGAGTAAGATAAGATCTAAACTGCATTTATTGAGGATGGCATACCAACGTTCCTGGAATAGTTTTGAGTTCTTACATAGTGACGGTTTAAGGGCTATGCGTAGGCCTCTGGGTATGCGTTGCGCTCTGATATTTTACCAAAGTGTTGGCCAGGGTCTTGCCAGTTCATTTACTCTTTTCGTACTTGTCACTTTAATTATTCATCATTTTAATCATTTTTAAGTTCTCGTGACTTTGTTGTGCCATGGTTTTTCCATGGTTGTAGATTACACCGTAACCTACTCTTGCGATCACCACATTTTGGTATCACTGCATGAGCCATTTCCTCTAGCAACCCATAAACACTGTCGCCTCTTCCTTTTTTTCCCCCATCGGCTGCCAGACCGCAACCATAGTCTGTTTTTGCCTTTCATTGCTACGGCAAAAAGAGCCCTCGACACGTGACGTTTTTTCATCCTATCAGCTTCACAGGCAATAAGAGAACCTCGGACCGAGAATACCGGTTTCTTTTACTCCACACCCTAGTAAGTGATATAGTTTACCGTTTACATGTCGTACTTGCGCGGCCAACGCTGTGCTCATAACTGCACATGCCGCTCTTGCGCGGCCAACCTGCTCATTTTTCCTTTGTTTTATCCCTCTTCTGTTTTAGGTTCCTCGCCAATCATATGAAAGCCCAATGTAAGCTTGTTTTTCCTCGCACTTTTTTCCGTTCTATTTCTCGCCGCATTCACACTCAGCGCTGTTTATGCATGAGTCACCACCGCACATAGCGTTGCACTGGGGAATAAGCACTTACGCTTATTACACACTTGATTTGTTGTCACGATCAGATCACGATGTTTTATTATATTTTACTGCTTGTATGGTGTTCCATGAAGAATAAAACCATACTATGATGTTCTATGTTACAGAAATGCTCCCAGATGAAGGGCAGCAGGCCCGAAATGCATTGGAGCAAACTGAGCTCTTGATAAATCCATCAGTTGATGGAATACTACAAGAAAATATGGTAATTTCTTAAATATCAGCAGTAATCAATGAGAATCAATACTCGTTTCAAACTACTCTAAAGTATTTGTGAAATCCTTTATCAGGAATCGCGAAAGTGTTCCCAAAGGGATGCGACCAATTACCAATTGGAAACACATTATTAGCAAACTATACAAAAGGTACCATGTGGGAAATGGGAATCCAGAGTTATGTAAAAGGACCAGTCCTCTACAGACATGGGAAGATTGCATTCTGAAGGGCTTAAGCCCTCACCCACTGGCCAGTTGGCATCCTAAATTGGCATCCTAAATCATAGGGCTCCTCCTCCCACCCTAGGGTTGGCTACAACCCTGCTTTTCAGGGGAGCTCTTAGAGTGTTCAAATCAGGACCCTATGGTGAGTTGGCAAAGTAGAAGGGGCTCAAGAGGGTCAGTGGAACCCTCTTGTGAAAGTGATTACAAA
The DNA here is from genome assembly GCF_964261635.1 of Lissotriton helveticus. Lineage (NCBI taxonomy): Eukaryota > Metazoa > Chordata > Amphibia > Caudata > Salamandridae > Lissotriton > Lissotriton helveticus. The sequence goes on along the minus strand of NC_136059.1, from coordinate 1,513,913,827 downwards.
TCTCTCAGGAAGACTGACTTTATTTCGGTTTCCTGATGGGTATAGTTAAAGCAAAGAAGTGGATAAAGATCAGCAATTGTTTTCCCTTTTGTTTTGCCTTTTTTTGTCTGTTGAAAACCAAATAAAAAAACCTTTTGAAAAAAGAAAAAAAAGTAGCTGAAAAACAAAATCCAGGATTTTGTTAGCGTGCACATGTGTGCCTACAAAATGACAGCTGCTACTGCTTTTTTGGCGATGTTGCACAATATTGGCCATTACAGCATAGCCAAAAGGCACTGGCAAAGCCAACAGGTCCCTTGTCGAGATCCATTTGTTTTGCCAATGCTTGTCTTATCTCCACAACTTTTTCTTCTGTCGTTAAACTTGTGAGGGCCGAGCTGCTACCCATACAGTGCTACTGTGTTGTCCCAGTGCAAGCCATCCTGCACAGCAAGCAGAGTCAATATTTGAACGGTCTTTAAACCCAGCCACAAATGGCTGCCCATGTGCAAGCACGTGCATCCATTTTGCAAAGCTTTTACTTTTGTAAAAACAAATGACTGCACAGTCACCCATTTTCAAAATGGTTTATAAAAGTTTACTACAAAAAGTTTTTCAAAAAGGACCTGTCGTGCAAGTGCATACTACTTTTGTCAATACAGCTTTACAAAAAACATGTAAAGAAAAAGCACTGGCAAGGCCAAAAAGACGAAGCCAATGCCAACTCTACTGGCTTTGCCAATGCTCGTTTTTCTTGTCTGAATGCGCACTAAAAAGTTTTGCAACATCCTCCAGGTTTTCACTGCAATCCAAGACCGGCAATTTTGTTCACTACAGGCGAGACAATGGAATGGTGGACTCCTGCCCCTTATCAGGGGTTCCCTAGTTGAAGGAATGTGAAGCCTCTGCTGGCTACAGCAAAATGTGTGCGTCAATTCAAGAGATTTTTTTTTTTTTTTTTTTAAACAAAGGGGGCTCATTGTCCCCGACAAACTTCTCTCCCTGTACCTGCATTTTCACCTTTAACAATAACATCCAGGGCGTTTACTCTGTTTAATCCCCATGCATTCTACCTTCAAACTTCAATCCGGAGTCCAGCTACAGAACCTTCCAGTACACCTGCCTGTGCGCAGAGCTCGGATTTCCCAGGTCCATGTGCGAGTAGATTGTCCAGACCAGGCATTTGGTTTGGAGTCAGGGATATTGAATCCGGATTAAATAGAACAAGAAGTCACAAACCAAATAATAAACTGCTGTAGATTAGCAGCTCTTGCACTGGAAATTTTGAGAGCTCGGTGTTGGAGCCCCAAGTCCCTTTTAAGTTTGCAAAACACGTGACGGAAACCGAACATGCATGAAGTGCTCCCGCCTTACAAATTGGCTGCAAGGATGCCAGAAACAATGGAGTTGGTAAGTGTAGGAAGGTAGATCCCTGACTATGGTTGCCCCCAACTTTTTGCCTGGTGTTTTGCTGGTTTTCTGACTTAGTTGACCTGGGGCCCTGCTATTCAGGACCCCAGGCCCACTGCTCTCTGTTAAAATGGATTCCATGTACCCTAGGTACATATCTAATTGGATACTGAGTCACCTTATCAGCCCCTGTACAGTGTACCTTAGGTACCCAGGGCATAGGTGCACACAGGGCCTACCAGGGGCTGCAGCATGTATTATGCCACCCCTGGATGGCCATCCAAAACAGACACAACTGGCTGCTTGACAGCTGGGGCAAGGTGGTGTAATCACCCTTTGCTTTAGATATAGTATACCTATATCTAAACCTAAAATGGGCACACAGATCTCCTATCAGGCACTCCTATGGCAGGCCTTAATAACCCTGGAGGCAGAATGCTTGGAATCGTGTGAGATAGTGCTCTGGCATGAGCTGAGCCTGTCTGCGGCTTTCGGGATCTATCCCTTAGCCGTTTCCATGATAGCGTCAGACCATATACTCTTAAGTGCCTTATAATCCTCGCGGTTATGGTAACTTTGGTCTGACAATATCTAAACATGTCGTGTAAGGTGTCATACGCTTTGGAATACTACCCCCTCGCCAGTTCTGGCGACGGGGGTAGCATTCCACCCATCTAGAGGGAGAAGACATGTTGGTAACCTGTAACCCCGGTTAAAGTCGAACATAGCCTCAGCTCCACAAAATGGATGCTGCCACCGAGACACAAGTCTGCCCTCCTGCTGCTGGGAGTCCTTCCAGCGCGGGAGGCCTGGACAAAGGGTTTCCTGTCAGGGGCGGTGCTAGCACCATCCCAGACAGGGTTTTGTGTATCCCAGGTAGGCAGGGCGTGAGAGGAAGGGGACTGCAAGTGGCACCCCGGTGCTCACTGAGCATAGGCCGGCTCAAACCAGTTCTTGGGGCACACCAGCCCCTGAGCTGGGGAGAGACCGGACAAAGGAGAGGGGTGTAACCACCCCCCTCCTGGTCCCACCCATGGGCAGGACCTAGTCGTGTGCCAGCCCCTTTTCTTAGAATAAAGGTAGGAGCAGGCCCCCTTCCAAATTAGATCATCTTTGAATCCTGAAACTACTTTCCACGAAAGGAACTCAAGACTTCTTAAGATTTCTCCCTTGTGACTAAGGAGTAGTCACCCTGCACCCGCAGGCACCATCCAAGCATCGCGGTTTGCTGCAAGTCTCTCCTCCGGATCAAGACTGCCCAGCTCGACGAGAACCGGCTTCCCTGGCACCTCTGACCTCTACCTGCATCATCAGCCCAGCTGAGATTCGTGGGTGTGACGAGACCTCGAGGGACCGGCCATCTTCAAGACTGCACGACGCTTGCCCAGCACGACCACCGAGGGATCCTCGAGTGAGTGCTTTGGGGTTTGAGAAACCCCGACCCTGAGCAGCTCCAGCTCCGAAGTCAAGCCCCCTTGCATCCACGAGATCTGCGTGGGGCCCTTCTGCTCTTTGCTGCTCACCGCGTTGTCCAGGTCACTTGCCCGTTGGCTAGTGGCCCTTCTGACGACGAACCACGACGACAACACCGCTGGTCTGGTTGCTCCAGACTGGCCCTTGCTCCCCTCCAACAGAGGAGCACCCCGGACCCTCCTGGTCCACTCCAGACGCCATCTTGAGTCCACCGCGTGGGCTTGCATTTGCCAAGAGTTGTTGCCCCAATCCTGGGTCCAGCGACGTCGACAGCAGACGCATTCGTGGGACAGCTCGCACCTCCATCCTGGTCGCCGACAACGCTTCCTGGTCCGAGAGACTGCAGAGCCCAGCGTCGCCCACTCACCTGGTCGAGGTGACTTCGCCCGGTGCCATCCTGGTGCCCACCTAATCACTGGCTACTGATTCAGGACTTGGTCCCCTCTGCTTACAGGTATCCATCTTCATCGATCCAGGCTTGGATCACATCGAACTTCATCACTGGTCGCCTGCCAGCAACAACTTCTTTCAGGCTCCATAGACTGCAACGAGGATTCCCAACATCTTTTCAGACCTATGCAGCCGCAGCCCCTGGGCTAGGTAACCTGAGCATTTCGGTGCTCCAGCATAGTTTAACTATCTAAGTGTCCAGATCCTTTTTCGTTTCAGCTCTACCTAGTCGGATTCGTCCGATAACACTAACTTTACGAATTCTAGCATCCATAGACTTTGTTCCGCATCCCGCGTGAGAGTGCACACACTGCACCCGATCCCCCTAGGCCTCCTGCTAGTAATCTAAAGGTTCAGTAGTGTAGTCCTAGCGATCCCAAAGCCTCTGAGAATAGTTACTTACCTGCTAGTAATTCGCATTCCACTTTTGTAGTATATGGTTTTTCGTGCCCCTCGGGCATTTGTGTAAATTGTGCGACAAAGTATTTTCTTAAGAGTTTTGTGTTGTGCTTAGCTCCCTGACTCATAATGAGTTCAGGGTAGTACTGTTATAAATAAATATACTTTTATTTTCATAACAACTTGTGTGGTGTCCTTTCACTTGGTGTTCAAAGGGTAAATGTGATGGTACAACAGCTGGCTTAACACGCCCTCTAGAGTTTAGCCTAAAGACTGCTCTTGTCCATGCTACTAGGATAGCTGGTCTATCAGGTTGACTTACAACCAATCATCAATAAGGGTTGTTTGGTATGATACAAAGTGATCACTAGAATAGTGAGCACTATATATCAGGCCAACTTCTCACAGCAAGCATAAGTGCAACTGGGATCTAGCACTAGTGCAGACCAATAAATCATTCGAGTTCCAGTGTGGGTCTGGGTCACGTCTGAAAGAGCCTAAACATGTGCTTTAAAATAAATGTAGCACCACTAAAGGAAAACCTGCCTTTGCTTCAGAAATGAAATTGCATTTTAAAAGTGACAGTAGATATTTTGTGCTACAAAGTGAAAACATGAGCTTTGAAATTCATATATTTTAGTCAGACACTTTCCATTTATTAATTCATGTAAAGCATTGTACAATTAATTAATAGCTTGAGTTAGATGTGTTTAGTTAGATGTTGTTCTCACTATGAAAATGTGATTTAACTTGCAAAAATGTTATTTTTAGAAAATAACTTTTATTAGAATTAGCATGACATTTTAGAAAGTAGAAAACAGAACCAGCTCTAATTCAGCTCTTGCTCTGTGAGTTTCTGTAGGCCTTCAAGATAAGCAAAGGGATTTCTTTCTCCATATGAAGAGACAATGGCATAATTTACAGCTGTGACCTCGGTGGGAGCTTTATCTCTGTACTTGTTGAAAATGTTGAACAAAACCTCATTTAAATTCTATGGTTTTGTGAGAATAGAAAACGCACGTTATTTTAAAAGTGCACTATCCTGTTTAATGTTTTTGCTTAACTAAAACGTTCTTTTGCAGCTCAAGTTATGTGTTTAGATAGAAATAAAATGTGTTTTATTAGAAGGTTATGCAATGAAGTTATAATCAATAAAGATGCAGAATATGCAGTGGGAAGGATCTTCGCCTGTAAGAGATGGCGTATGAAATCTGCCGATGGGTGGAGGCATCCATTTGGAGAATGCTGGATTCCAGTTGGAAGAAAAAGTCACGCTACATGCTTTGTAACATTCTCTGATAAACGTGTTCTTAGTTAGGAGTTTCAGAACACTTTCAGGCACTCTTTCGGAGCCCTTTGAGAGAGACAGATTTAGAGACGCAAGGCTGCAGAGGAGTTTCAGACTCAGACGCAGAAATGAAGGGAGGCAAGCAGAAGTGATTTGCTGATGGAGTGAAGGAGAGGGCAGACCTTGGAGAGCAAAACGTAGGCAGATTAGATGTAGGTTTATTTCCATTCTGACTTTAACATCCCCAAGCTTTGTGTTGCGACTAACTGGCTTTGTCAAGGCTTGTTTGCTCTATGCATTATTTCTCTTCATGGGAGAGTCTGCAATTATTAATGATTGACATAGCTTAATGCAAAGGTCCCTCTTGCTTCTAGAACCTTTCATGAGTTCTGACTGACATCATTTGTGCCCCATTGTCTTAGAGTAGGAATTTTTTCCTTTATGGAAAGCGCCTATTGCAAATTATGATGCATTGTGTTAACTTCATTTTTCGGTTATGAATTCTGTAACTTAATAGATAGACTACTGAATGAAGTCAGATTCTTATATTTGGATTAGAAAATAAATCCCTTTAGAAGTACTCACAACGGCTAAAATGTTTATTTGCATTTTATTAATTTCTCATGTTTATGTAGGAGCTCCCTGGTCATAAACGGTGGCAAAGATCCATTGACCTTAAGCGTAGACTAGAGTAGCGGTAATCAGATGTAAAGGTGCCACATTTCCTAGATTTTCCAAAGCAATAGCTGTGTGATTTCTGCTTCAACAGGATGGTAGCAGAGGTAAGGTTAAACACCTTGACCACAAGGAGCAGTTTTGGTTAATGACCTGAATGGAGCTACAAAAAACAAGTTAGAATAAGGCCCAAGCCACAAAAAGTTCTGACTCCAAATGCCAGAACCTGAAGACTGGCTAAGCGGTATTAGAAGGCAGTCCAGAAAGGCAGTTACTGAAGGTGTGAGTATTAATAGGGAGCAGTGCATTTGCGGTTATTTGATTTCAGTAATTGCATTTGGGGTAATTGCGTTGGATTAGATAGTGGGTTGAGGTAATGGCATTTGCAGTAATTGCATTGGATTAGATTGTGGTTTGCAGTAATTCCAGTTGCGGTAATTGCATATGGAGTGTATTAGACTGTAGTGATTTGATGAAGTGATGTCTTGCGGAGTTGAGAGGAGTAGAGTGATTTTGGTTTCAGGCCGAACACAAGTGGTCCATTTGATATGATTTGATGATTTTGATGTCAGGCTCGACGAGTAGCCTAAGATCCCGGGATAGATTTGTGGTGTAGAAGACACCCAGTGCCGTAATTGTCTGACCAGTGATTGGCGCAGCCGTGAAACTCTATAGACGACCCATTGGAGATGGGGAACATGTGTGAGAGAGTTTGATAGAGTAGTGTGGAAAGCTAGTGCACAAGGGCGGACCACAGCAATTCGAGTGGCCAACACAGGTCGTGGGTCACTATTTGTGAATGGATTCGAGCGAGAGGATCCCATCAATTAGTTACCAGGACTGTCTGGCCGTTCATGGGCAGATGGTCTGAGGTGATTGTCCGGTCATTTTGCAGACAGACAGCTGCCAGAGTTGAGGCAGACAATTACTTGAGACTGTCCAGTCATTTCATAGACAGTCCGTTATGTGGCTGTCCGGTCATATGGTGGACAGACAGTTACTTGATACTATGAGTGCGGTGTGTGAATGTGTAAGGAGGAGATTGTGAAGGAGGGTGAACCGCTGTGAGGAGGAAGAAGTGACATCAGAGTGTGCCGCACTGTGATAGGTCCAGTGTGTGATTACCGTATTGAGATTGGTTGAAAGTCTTCAAAAATGTTAAACTGTAACAGGATTGGAGGGAAAATGTGACTTTACTGAATTGAGTCAAAACATTGGATTGAATTATTGCAGAAATGAAGTTTTTTAAAGGTTAAGACTATTCTGAGAGGTAAATCGACAAATTGAATGTGGGTAGTTGACGAGACCCCACCTGATGGTACGCCTGCACATTTTCTGTTAACGAAATTGGGATAATTTTCATGTTTATGGATTTGCCAATGGTGCAAGGTTACTGAGAAAGAGGGGCCGTTGAGTTTTCCAAAACATGGTACTTTTGAACTGCAATTTGACAGATTAAGAGAAATGTTATCTGAAATAAAGTCACCATCTAGAGCAGAACAATTTGAAGCTTCAAGCTTGTGGGAAAAGACAGCAAGAGATCAGTAAAGAGGACAAAAGGCAAAAAGGGTCAGATACAGGAGAAGGAAATTATGGATGACAAAAAGCCTTAAACCAATAGTGATTTAGGGGGTGAAAAATTGAATGCATTGTTAATCGATAAGTGTACCAGCAAGTAGAACAGTGGCTACGGCTTCTGTTGAACTAAGAGAAATACAGATTGAGAGAACTTTTCCAACGTTTCAGATTGCCCCACCACTTGACTATGCAGACAGTGATACTCCCAGGTGTTACTGCTTCAATTATTTCTGATTTGGTAAAAAAAATAATATGATCTGTAGCTGCACAAGCAATTGGTAGACACATTTTGACTGTCCAAATGAATATGATCTCAACTCAAGAAGCTCAAAGAACTGTAGAAGGAGTAATAACATCAGGGTTTACCTCAAAATCTCAGAGTTCACAGATTATAGAACAGAAACTGCCTCAAACAGTTCAAGTATTGAAAGATATAGTCAGAATTGATTATTTCTTCCAACCCCAACATTCTATTTCCAAAATTTTAGTTTGTCATGTTTTGTAATGAATACACAACGCCCTTTAACTATGCGACTGAGTGCCCAAGTGGCATGAGTGCTACTGAAGACCTTGAAAACTGGATTAGTGCATATCTATCACGTTTTACAAAAGAATAGGCTTCTACTTACATCTATCAGCCCAGTAAAGTCGCGCTCCATTATCCGCAAACACAAGCCCAACTGGCATTTTCAGCTTCTTCCACAGAACCTTCCTTCGGCTTCCGTCCATGGAAGCGCATTCTATCTTTGGAGCATTCTTTTGGTCCTCTGTGCCCAAGTCAGCGTAACACATGACCCCGGTGGGTGGGTAGAGCACGAGTGCAGACGGGCTGTGGAGTCCATCGCTGACCAGCACACCTGTGTACATGCCATTGAAAGTGGCAACCTGAATGTATGGCTTTCGGGTACTGATCCAGTACATGTTGCCACTCACCCAGTCCACAGCAAAAGAGATTACTGTATCATCCACCAACAAGACTTTTTTCCAGGACATGGCACCAGAGTCCTTGAGCTTGGACAATCCAATATAATCCCCTTTGGTGACAGCAAAGTAAAGAGCACGCTCCCGCACAACGTAGTCCAAGGAAGACATCACATTCACGTTGTTTAGAGGGATACTGTTGTGGTCTGGTAGAGATTTCCTATTGGAAGCGGGCAGTTTTCTCAAATAAATCTACAAATAAAAAGTAAATATACCAGTCAGTCAGAATTTAGAAAACAATTGGTATCTGGAAAATCAGAAAACATTTGTAACAATGATTATCAATAACATACACCTCGATACCCGGTTCTATATTTATTCCACGATTTTCAATTCCTTTTCAGACATTCCACTTACTTACCATTCCTTTTAGAGTGAGATATTGCAGGGAAAACTAGGAGTATTAATTATGTGCGCATTTTGCTTTACTAATGCTTGCTAGCTCCTTGTCAAGGCTGTAGCAAGACATGATTCAACCCTAGGTGGAGTTCGAGGGGGTAGCTAGTCCTGTGTCTTAGCATAGTAGCACTGTTGAAAGTCTCTTTACCAGGCCTTCACTACTGCTCTTGAACAGTTCTACCAGGCATTTACTTGCATCACACTACAAGCTGGGGCTTCATAAGGCCAAGCAATGGATAGTGAGAAAACACTAGACCTTGGCCAACAGGAGAGGGAAAGCAAGAGGCTAGGAGGAAAGCATTGCCCCCTCACAATCCTTGTAAAATTTTAAAGAATGACAGTTTTTCCTAGTTAAGTCTTCGCTTATATTATCAATACAGTGACGAGCAGCACATATCGATCAGCACACATTGATGATAGTAACTGTTGGTCAAGACACATGGATTTCTCCCCTCCAACAGTATTCAGAAGCGGGACTTTGCCATCTGCAATACAGTGGGCATGCTTGTCCCGTCTCTGGAACGAGTTGCTTCAGCCACACCCAACAGGTTTTGGGTACAGTCTTCAGCCATGCCCTGCACTAAGTGCCCATGCCGCCAGATCTCTGCGGGCAAGCCCTGATGCTCCTGTTCAGACTACCCAATGGGCGCTACTCAGTGCCTACTTGACTCAGTGTTTAACAGTGCTCAGCACACTGCAGGAGAAGGGCACACATTAGAATTCCAGAATACTTTCAATTGTCATTACACAATCTGCTCTATGCAGACATAACTTGAAGGTGGGTGAGGGGTGTCGGCAGGTTTAGGAGTTAAAGACCATCAGCAGAGGCATCCAAACCATTTAGCAATTTAATAATGCTCTGTTATATCCTGCTACACAGCCAGAACTGCACACGAGTCATTCCTCCTGCCTATGCATTAAATGCTACTTGCCTCACTTGAATTGAACTCTGCAGAACTGTGACGCCCTTCTCGGTTACCCTTCCTTCTCAAACCACACAGGAAAGGGCCTTCAGCAATACGCATCGCTTTTCACATGGCATACCTTAAGACTACCCAATGAATCCTGCAGGCAAACAAGCCTGAAGGGCATGTCCTTCGTAAATGCTCTGTACAGTGATGTTTTCAACACCTTGTCCAAGAAAATCAAAGGCAGCCCCATTGCCACTTCCGAATTCATGGGCCTGGCATGCGTTCCTATTACAACTTCCAAAAGGCGAGGTCCTCCTACATCTTTTGTCACCGCAAGACTCCTTTGGCTATACTGAGAGGCTACTGAATGTAGTACAAAGCGTTAATGACCTGCACCCATGTCCATCAGGTGGCTTCAATAATGCTGTGCAACCACTACCAGTCATTGCTACATGCCACCGCGCCACTCAGGGTGTCCATCATCCATATCCTGGGTTGTTACCCTTGCACCATTGAATTTGGTCATTGGGAGGAGGTTTGCGTTCTCATTAATCAAGAATTTCCTCTGGAAGTTTAAATGGAAAATGCAATTCGGGTCCTTTCCCATAAAAACCACACATTTCCAAGACCAGACCAGCAAGGACATTTTATTGTTCAAATGTTTTGTTCACATTTATCATATACAGTCAAAGTTATAAGTAATTCAAATAATTATTTTATGGCTACAAACAGAAGACTGCACCAAACCTAACTGCCCCCTGGAGACAGATCAGGCATCTGTGCACAGTAGTTCCAGAGTAGAGTTCGGATTAAGTGTAGGTTTAGCGTTATAGGGCAAAGGTGTTTTTATTACCCACCATTTCCTTTGAAAATATCCGTATAATGTCTGAGAACTGTTTGTGAAAACAAACTAAACCAGTTTTCTATCTGCAGTAAAGGTTTCTCTAACCCCTGGGGATTAGAGCCCACCTTTCAGTTGACATCTTGCAATGGTCTTAAAACCATTAAAAGATACACAAGCCAAAACAGAGGATCAGGTTGGACTTTGCTTAGAGGAAATGGGGGTTTCAAGGATATGCTGGGCTGAAAGAGTAAAGCTCTGAAATACAGAAAGCGGGGACAGGAAAGGAGATTAGAACAGTGAGATCAAGGTGGGAGAGAAAAAGAGCCCTGCTAAGTACTACAGTGCAAGCAAGATCCAGACATCAGCAGTGGAAAAAGGATGGAGAGCCAAAGACAGCATGACAATGCTAGTAAAAGATGAGACTGGGAAGTGCAGGAGGGAACAGGATTAAGGGTAAATTTTAAGCAGAGAATGTAAAGGGGGAGGAGTTTAGGAGAAGCGCAAGAGTGAGAACATGGTATGGAGAGGAGTGGATGGACAAAAAGTAAAGAGGGGGGAAAAAAGCAAAATATAGAACTACTATATAAAAAAAACAGTGGTTGTGTCAGGGAAGATGGATTGACCAACTGTATTCAGCAGGACAGAATAGAAGCAAACTAATGTGTGTGAATAATACACTGTAGATATTCGGGGGTTTTAGCGAAGCTTGCGCTGACTCTACAACATTTTCTGCTTGAGTAAGGCACACAAAAGCTGGGATCTGGAACAGAACAAACTGCCTGCTGGAGATGATCATTAAGACACAATGAAGGATAAGCTGTGTAGGACAAGTTAGACTCGTGGAGACAGTGCTACCAGTGAGATCTCAGTTTGCACAGAACCTGTTGCTAAATCACAACAGTTTATTGAAGCATTGCTGTTGCATGGACATCTGCTGTTCCCACCATCTTTCCGGCTGCCAATTTTTCGGATCTACGAATCTGAGGTAGGTAGACGGGATGGTGACACTTTAAAAAGGTGGAGTTAATCTGTCACAATCATAAGTAGTATCTAGGCTGTGCACTTGCCTGCAATTTACTTAGCGATACAAAAGGGGATGATGGACGGAGCGTTTGAGCAAATCAAACACTCACCCCCAGTCAACTGATCTGGGTTTAATCCATCACCATTCTTTAGCCCACTCAGCCACCCCATTTCAGACATGGCTATATGCAAATCAGTCTGACCCTGTGCCTCATGGGAACAGTCCAGCCCGAAATGCCAAGCCATGTCTTCCATGGACCGGAAACAAGCATCCTGGGACCGGTTTCGGATTCATAATCCTCATCAGCCAGGCTATCTTGAATCCAGTGGCCAAGTGAGCAAGGGACTCACGTCTGAGCATACCCTGCCACACTTAGGGCGAACAAAGCGATACAAAAGGGGATGATGGACGGAGCGTTTGAGCAAATCAAACACTCACCCCCAGTCAACTGATCTGGGTTTAATCCATCACCATTCTTTAGCCCACTCAGCCACCCCATTTCAGACATGGCTATATGCAAATCAGTCTGACCCTGTGCCTCATGGGAACAGTCCAGCCCGAAATGCCAAGCCATGTCTTCCATGGACCGGAAACAAGCATCCTGGGACCGGTTTCGGATTCATAATCCTCATCAGCCAGGCTATCTTGAATCCAGTGGCCAAGTGAGCAAGGGACTCACGTCTGAGCATACCCTGCCACACTTAGGGCGAACAAAGCGATACAAAAGGGGATGATGGACGGAGCGTTTGAGCAAATCAAACACTCACCCCCAGTCAACTGATCTGGGTTTAATCCATCACCATTCTTTAGCCCACTCAGCCACCCCATTTCAGACATGGCTATATGCAAATCAGTCTGACCCTGTGCCTCATGGGAACAGTCCAGCCCGAAATGCCAAGCCATGTCTTCCATGGACCGGAAACAAGCATCCTGGGACCGGTTTCGGATTCATAATCCTCATCAGCCAGGCTATCTTGAATCCAGTGGCCAAGTGAGCAAGGGACTCACGTCTGAGCATACCCTGCCACACTTAGGGCGAACAAAGCGATACAAAAGGGGATGATGGACGGAGCGTTTGAGCAAATCAAACACTCACCCCCAGTCAACTGATCTGGGTTTAATCCATCACCATTCTTTAGCCCACTCAGCCACCCCATTTCAGACATGGCTATATGCAAATCACCCGACATCACCTGGTTCCTTCCTGGTCACTGGCTAGTGACCCAAACTTTGTCCCTTCTGCTCTCAGGTTCTTCAGATCTTTGATCCACCCTTGGATCCACCCGGACACTTTCCCTCTGGTCACCTACCTGTAGCACTTCTTTGCAGCTCTCCATAGAATACGACGACGAAACTGGACACGAAAAGACACCTATGCACCGAGCTTCCCTGGGTGAGGTAACAAGTACTTCGGTGCTCCCGTGGGTCTTGACTCTTGAAGTGTCCTAGTTTAAAAGGGTTCCATCCTAGTCCATCCGGAAGTGTCCTTAAATTGTATATTTGTAACTTTTACCATCTCCATAGAAAGTCAATGGTAACCCGCGCCTGTGTTTAGACACTGCACGCGTCTCCCGTGGGCCTCCTACTTCCTAGCCTTTGGTTGATTAGAGTAGCCCCAGCGATTCCACAGGCCCCAGGCCTGTTGTCTAATTATCTTGTGGTTCTTATACCACTTACTTAGTATACGGTTTGTGAGGCCCCAGGGCATAACGTATACTGTGCAACTTATTGTATATTAATTGTGTGACTAGAATTGTATTTTTACCTCCGACCTCAAAGAGTGCAGAGGGGTTGTGATTAGATTAAATACATATATATTTGATATATACCTTGTGTGGTGTGCTTTCATTTGGTATTCAATGGATTATAATTGGTAAAACAACTTGCTTAACTCTCCTACTGAAGTCTTAGCCTGATGATTGCTGGTTCACGCTACCACTAGGATAGCTTTCTATAAGGTTGACTTTACAACCACCATCAATAAGGGTCGATTAGACTGGTGCAAGGTGCCCACTAGAACTAGTGGACATCATATGCCAGGCTAACTTCTCACAACAGCTTTCAAATGAAGTCCTCTGTCAGCATATATTTTTATTTTAGCGACCAGTCTCAGAAGTATGAATGTGTTCCTCGTTCTTGGATCAGATGTTGTGCATTGGGGCAGCTTGGTCGTTATGACTTTTCCAACTTGAGGCACAGGGCTCTCCCCGGTCGTGGAGTGAGGGGTCTAATGGTAAGCTCGAAGAGTAGTGTTTACATTCTTTTGGGAGGAAGAGCTTTTCCAAAGCAGTACGCTGAAAAGCTTTCTTTGGAGTACTCATGAGCTGAGCGGGGGCCAAAGAGGAGTGCTTTTCTAATGCTTTATATTGAGGTGATTTAAGAAAGTCTTTGAATTTGCGTCTATTAAAAGGTGGGCCGTTGTCAGATTTAGATTTTAAGAATGCAGGTACACCCCATATTGCAAAGATGCCATTTAATCTTTGAATAACCTTTTCATGTTTAGTGGATGAATGGTCTTCAACCAATGGAAAACAGGAGTATTTATCAATGACTAGAGGAGGATGTCCATTCTCAAGAGGAATAAAAAAATAAACCACAATTCTCTCCAAAACATGTGGCAATTCTGACATGTTCAGAGATTGCTGAATAACTTCAGGAGAAAGACAGTTGGATATAAGACAAGTCTCTAATTCTTTTTCAACCCTTTGGTTGAGATACAGAAACCAGACTGTCAGGGAGAGCTCTTGGTGGCAACTATTCCCTGATGTCCCCATGAGACACATTTATCACTTGTAGCAGACTCTTGGGAATAAAAATTCATGTACCTCACAGAATGAGGCCTTCTTGAGTCACTGAAAGTTCATTTCTTACATTTTTGAACTTCAAATACTCGTCACTAGATAGTGGTCTAGAGTCCTGGTTCCACAATTGATGGGTAAATGTCTCAACTTTAACACATCATTATCTTGGCTCATGGCAACAACAATTTGTTATGAAGGTGTTACAGGTGGGGTGCTCGATTTCACAATAAAATTGATGCAGGTCTCCGCAGTCTTAGATGGGGTACCAGGGCATTGCACGGGCACTCAAATCAGCTTCGCTTCCATACGCCCGAGTTGGGACTGTCTTTGCCCTAGCTATTTCCAAAATGGGGCTGTACAGTAGCCCATTCAGGTTCCTGAAAAGTACCCTGAGACCTGCTGCCAGGGTGAGCCCTTTCCTCTTTTTTTCCTCCCTGTACAGCTTGGAGTTTCCTTTGTCGAATGTGAGGCTGAGATATTTGTAATTGGTGACTTCTTCGACCTTTTTGGAATCAAGGAACCAGCTGATTTTGCTGCTCCTACAGCAATTCATTAATTTGCTTTTCATAGTGTTGATAGCCAGGCTGTTTCTTAATGAGTAAGTCATGGATGGTATTCAGAAAGCGCTGCATCCCCACCTTGGTGGGCTGATCGTCACCAAGTCATCCGCATATAGCAAGTTTGAGAGGGAAAAGGGAAAATGGGCAGAGCTTCAAGCATGAGAGGCAACCAAAGGTCTGCCAAGAATAGATTAAAAAGCTTTGGGGCCAGGACACAACCCTGCCTAAGCCCTCAGGAAGTTGGGATGGCCCTGAAAAGGTTAGCCCCGTAGACAAGCTTTATTCTGACCCAAGTATTTGTGTCTAGGTTTTCGATTGCGCTACGAAGAATTTGAGGTGCATCAGAGTTCTTTAAATTGCTCCAGAGCAGATTTCGTGTGACAGCCAAATGCAGCTTTGTATTGTATTTTTTGTGAACCCAGTCTGATTAATTGAAAGGATTGAAGTGACATTAGCCCAGTCAAAGAGCCATTTCAATAGAACGCCCGCATAGTACTTCGCCTCGTTATCGATAAGGGATATCAATCTGTAGTTTTCAGGTTTTGACTGGTCGCCGCTCTTAAAGATTGGTGAGATGACAGAACCTTTCGAGGAGGCTGGGGCTGTGGCACCTGATGGAGTGTAGATTAATAACAGGGCCAGGTACCCAGCCCATTTTGCTGGATTGGAACAAAGCATGTTTTATTTAAACAAAATTACCTGGCCGGGCAACTACGTGAAGTTTGAGACATATCTAAGTTTGACAGGCCAAGAAACAGCTTAACAGAATGAGACAAAATTTCACCTGCAGAGAGGCAACAGTCACCCATTTGCTCTCCAAATCTTTGTGCATTTGTTCATTAGTTATGCTGTAGTTATGGCTGTGTTTCTCCGCCCATAGGAAAAGCTCCCCAAGTCTTTTCAAAGGAAAGGAAATTGCGAAATACATTGATCTTGTTTGTTAAATCTGTACGAACATTTAAATGAAATGTTAAACCACAATAGATTTTTTGGCAGTTCTTTTCAAAAAGGGTTAGAGGGCACTCAAAAACTCATGGGCAGTCAGATCTGGAAGATTTTTTTCAAACATTGCCAAAACTAATCTATGGATTGGCAACAAATGTGGGTAGAAAACATATGCAGCCAGCTAGGTTTCATTATTACAGAGCCAGATTCCCAAAAATCAATCTTTTTAGCAGCCCCTTGAAGATTTGAGATCTTGCTCTTGAAGTCTCAAAGCCGGTTAGAAAAAAAGCATAATAAACTCCTAGGGCATGTGGGGGGGGGGGGAGGGGGGAATGGTGAAAGAATGCTTTCGGAACTCCATAGTAAAATATTATGGGACTTTTCAATTTCTTTTCCACCTCAATGTCCGGTCTGATTCAGGGGACAGTGCCATATAAGCCCACGCCCCCATCCTTTTACACCATTTTATTTAATAAAATGGCAACAATAAAGGGTTTAACAAATACTTCGACACTCTTGAGCTCCTCTGGCTGGGTAACAGCCACGAGGAGTATCTCTACGAACCCTTTTCTCAGGAGGAGATACTGGCAGCCATTAATAGTCTACCGGGCGACAAGGTTCCGGGCTCCGACGGTCTTCCAGCGTCCTTTTACAAAGCTTTTGTGCCACTTCAAGTCCCGCACCTTGCAGTCATGTAAACAACTCCTTTGAGTTCAGCCACTTCGCTCCGCAAGGCCCTGTTAATGCTGTTCTTGAAGCCGGACAAGTCCCCCGAACTTCGAGACTTTTACCGCCCTCTATCTCTAAACACCGATAATAAGATTTTCCCCAAGTTGTTGGGCTCTTGCCTCCTTCCGCTTATGTCCCTGATTGCTCACCCAGAACAGTTTGGTTCCATCCACGGCCGCGCCAAGTCACACAATCTCCGGACTATCTTCGCCGTCCTCCATCGAATCAACCCGCTGTCCCGGCCATGGCTGCCCTCTTGGACGCCACCAAATCCTTTGATACTCTTGAGTGGCCCTTCCTCTTCTACCTTGCTAGGGTCACGAGGCAAGGGTGCTAACTCTCACCCATGCTCTTCGCTGTAGCTATGGAGCCCCTCGCCGCCAGGCTTCGGCAGCATCACACCCAGAGGGGACGTCACACTATGACCGCAATCACCAGGAGAATCTCAGCCCCATGGTCCGTGAGGTGGTGCGCTTCGGGGGCTTGTCTGGCATCCAGATCAACTGGGGTAAGTCCATTCTCTTTCCCCTGATGGACGCCAATGTCCCTTTCACTCTGGATTATCCATTTGTATTGGCGCCGGGCCCACCAGATATCTGGGCATTTAGCTCAGCAGGGATGTGGACGAAATCTGGAGGGCAAACCTCGGCCGGGCGGTGGACTGGCTGGAATATAAAATCCACCTCTGGCGACTGCCCTTGTCCCTGGCGGGGTGCATAGATATCGCCAAGATGGTGATGCTCCCGAAGTTTCTGTACCTTTTCATGAACATCCCCATCCCACTCACAGCTTATTCTTTTCGCAAACTCTGCTCTTATAACCACTTGTCTGGGCCGGGCATCAGCCTAGAATTGCATACAATATTCTCACACTCCCCTTTTCGCGTGGTGGAATGGGCGCCCCAGAATTCCAACTATACGTCCTTGGCGCCCAAGCCAGCTTCCTTCACTTCTGGCTGCATCTGACGCCTTTTCAGCCTCATGTGGGGTTGGGCGCTGATCTCGCGACCCCTTGGCCGCTCCTGACGCTCTACTTTCCCCTGCAAAACCCCTACGCGGAGAGATCGACATGGTAGAGAACTTGTGCTGGGCCTGGGATGGCCCCTGGAGATACTGACTCTAGCATGCTCTCTGCCAAAGCCATGCCCATCACACATAATCCTGCATCTCCCCCTTTGCAGACTGCTGGGATGGTCAAACGTACGACTCGCCTAGGGTTGGCCTCGTTATCGGACCTTTACCCTGACGGTGGCTATTTTTTCCCTTCAGGCCGAGTCCGGCCTCATGGACACACTGCTGTATTACCAACCTCAGAGCGTCTTGCAGGAAGTTACACCCCATGTTTCATCAGCCCCCTCCTTCGATGGCTGTCCTTGACTACGCATACACATCCGCCTCCCCCCGCAAGCTGGTCACCAGATTTACGCCCTCATGCTGGCGGCGTCCCAGATTTCTGCTGATTGCACCCGCACTGCTTGGAGTGTGGACCTGGGGGGCGATCTCTCTCAGGTCTGGCTGTACTGTTGCAAGCAGATCAAACACCTGTCCCCTAACTACCGCCTGCGCCTCATACACTTTAAATACCTGCATAGACTGTACCGTTCCCCTGCCCAGCTGCACAAAATTGGTCTCACTCCCAGCAACAGATGCCTCCTGTGCTGCGCTCCAGACGTCTCCCATCTTGCCTGGCTGTGCCCTAAGGTCTCTACATATTGGCGTGATGTGTGCGCTGCTATCACTTAGATCACCTCCACCCCTGTCACGCCAGACCCACTGATCTGCCTCTTAGGCCTTGTAAAAAACTGTCTAGACGCCTCCCGCCGGCTAACTGCTATGCTGCTCGTTTTCACACGCGCAGGGTCGCCATGCATTGGGGACGGAGACCCGCACCCAAAGCCAGCGCTTGGCTCGAGGATGCTGCCCATTGCCAAACGCTTCTGTCCAAATTCTGGGATTTGACACCGGCAACTTGTCGCCCGATTGACATTTGGGATCCCCTTGTTTTTTATCTCTTGTGCCAGAGTGCTTTGCCCTCTGCAGCCTCTCCCGCACCCCGCCGGCTTTTTGCCCACGGCGGCCGCTGGCTCAGAGTGCAGCTTTCCCATCCCTGCACTCTGCTGGTTCCCTGTGGCCTTTATCGCCAGTACTTGGCCTCCCCTGGGCGCTCCTCTACGCCTCTCTTGCTCCATCTCATGTCACTTCCCTCCAACTACTGTGGTGGGCTGCCTCTGTACAATTGTTCCAATGATGCATGTAACAGATATGGTTCTCATCTGACTGCTGTATCTACACCAACATATATTGTAACTTGATGTGCAAGCTTCTCAAAGATTTCTGAAAAATAAATAAATACATAAATAAGGATTTTAAAAACACCAAGGACCCCCCTCCCACCCCAATTCTAACCCTGATCTTACTTTCCTCGTCCTAAGGGCTAGTAGTGAAATTCCTAGGGGATTAGAAGACCAACACCCTCAGCACCTTAGCTTCTCAGTTAGGCTTAGTAACCGTAAATTAACCACCTGACATCAACAGCTTCCCAGCTTTGCCCCAGAGCTAAGGTCCTCAACTCCTTTTCAACATGTTCTCTGGCCTACCCAAAGCACAGGAAGGCACAAAACAAGCATCTAAATAATTCTCTGGACATAGGTGAAAGGCTAGCTAACACTTTTTCCATAATCACACTGATCTAATTGCAGGCCAGATCTGCTGTTCCGACCACTATTTGTGCAAGTGGTTCCAAAAGGGCATCTGTCAGGTGTCTGTAAAAGTAGCATTGGGGTGATGCATGCCAGAACAAGAAATCCTTGTGTCCAGCGGCCCAATTTACTGAAAGTACATACTCTGAGTCACTCTGATGATGCCAGATGCGACAGAGGACAGGTACACCAGTTTTGTCAACTTGCCCAATTAACCAGGGAGGAGTGGCAGGTAAGAAATGTACTTTGACCTTCTACAAAGTACTTTTATGGGACTTAGCAAGTGACGCAAAAAGCCACTGAACAGAAAGAAGAATGATGCTTAAAGACTTTGCCCACTAAACTTGCATTCAAAAACAATTTATTTCTCCTTTGTAACATTCCTTTGGCATATACTCTTACCATAGATTATGTCCATTTTGAATCATGCAGGTTCCAGACTATCCAGAAAACGTTCTGCAATTGCGCACATGCCACCATCAGACCCACTGGCAGCTCCTTCACACCTCAATAAGTGGCGACAAAGTGCCGTGTGTATATATGCTACCCTGAGGCGCAGATATCAGTTTATCAATAGATAACGTCTGCGCCCTTAGATGTGGAGCCACTGACAAGAAGTTGACTGTGTGAAATCTAACTTCAGATTTTGTAACCTGCAAGAATCCAAATTGATAGACTACCAGAACCCATGATATTGAGGCATGGATTAACAGATTCTGTGTCACAAATATGGAATTTTTGCTATTTGAGCCCAAAACTGATAAAACATAAATGCCCACTGGGCCCATAGTTTTCCCCATGGGCTGCAGGCCCAATCCTTCATGCAAAATAAAAGCCCCTTGGGCCGCCACATGCTCTGCGGGTGGCAGGCCCAAAACGTGTTAAAAAATGCCCCCGCTCCCTCATGGGCCCCCCGCGTGCCCCATGGGCGGCAGGACCAAAACTTGTTGAAATGAATGCCCTAAGGACCTTAACCTTTATAAAATAACAAAATGCGCCAAGGACCACAGCCTGCCCAAAACATTTTTAATGCACCCCCCCCCCCGATGTGTGCCCCATGGCTGATGGGCCCTAAACTTGATTTAGAAAAAATAATAAAAAAATAATCAATCCTGCCCTCCACCAAAGTTTCAGGCCCGCCACCAACAGGGCATTTATATTTATCAAGTTTCAGGCCCACTGCTGGCCCAATGGGCAGCACGCCCTAATCTCGATCTAAAATAAATGCTCCCCAGGACTGCCACCTGCCCCATAGCTGGCAGGCCAAAAAATATGCAGGAGGCTGGGACAGGGATAATCTACCTGTTGATGTCCTCCCGGTCTCAATGGTGCAGTAGCCTCCTCCTCGCTGGTGGCCCTCCAAGAATGAAGAATGAACAGCAGGCAGGTGAGTAATAAACAAACCCCACCTCACCTGCTTGCTGCGAGACCCTGCTTTTATTGGCCCAGTGGTGAACTGGCCACTGGACCAATACAAGGGGGTTGCATTCTTCCAAATTTCGAAGGCACTTTTGTAAAAAGGAGACCAGACTCCTTTATGGGGTTAATGGTTGGATATAGAAGAAAAAAAAGGGCGGTGAGCGAGCAACTTCGGTACCAGTTCTGTCATTCGATGAGGTCAATGTAACCTCTCGAACCGCTTCCAACCCGCTGTTGAGGCTTCCCTGAACAATTTTCTTTTTGGGGTTGGATACTGATACTAAGGTTGTCTATTTCATATAGGTGCAGAGCAGCCTTGACTACACACTCAAATCCAAATACAACTACAGGTTGTATGGAGTGTCGCCGTCTTGAACCCTTGTATCACTATTTCTCTCTTTTTAATATTTGCACGGTCCTGAAGAATCTCCATCGGATCCATTACGAACCACAGTAGGCAAATAACAGGTCGACCTGAAATTACCATTTTCATCTCTAAACCTGCTTCTTTATTATCACCACTTGCACCGATATTCACAGAGGAAAAATACTCCCAACTCCAACAACCAGGTCACGAGTACCCTTCTTTGCTTTATTTTAACCATATCGCACAGACCCCAGAATAAACTTCTTAGGGTACCAGTACGATATCTAAGTCACTCACATTCCTCTGAAAAGATCTCCACCAAAGAGCCCTCTTGCGGGGTCTGTGTGGGGACAGCAACACCACCTCCACGAGTAGCAATGCCCAATGATGAAGCATGACACTTATGGGTGTGTGAGAGCACATCTCTAATCAGGAGGAATTTCCCCCCCTCTTCTCTGCATATCTAACCATTAACCTATAAAGGAGTCAGGTCTCCTTTCACCTACACTTTAGGCGGCCATATGGGCAAGCTACTTTATTAGGAACAGTTACCCTCCAGTGATCAACACGTTTGACTTTGGGAGCACGGGTACTGGACCTTTTTCCGCTAGCTCCCAGTCCCTCCCTCTCTAGTATTTGATTTTTTGTAAAAAGCACAGGCTTTATACAAAACTGCTGACTTTGCAATTTTGTTTGCAAATCGCAAACTCCTGGATGGTCTGACTAGGAAAGTAGGATCATGCCTGTATGTGCAGACAGAAGGAAAAGGAATCCAGGCCGTGCTGTGTGCCGTCTCAAAAGGGTAGCGTGCACCAAAGTCTGAGTATGCAATTTTCAGTGCTGCATTTGCTGGCTGGGCATATTTTGTATGCTGGTTTTAAAGGAAAGTTGGCAACAGCAATATGGATGAGTGATAGATTTTTAACTAGCTGAACTCCGTGTCAACTCCATTTCCTAGTACCATATTATAACTGCAAAACGATTGGTAGGCTCTAAACATGGAGAGGAGTATTGAATTTTCTTAACATTTTCTAATCTGCTAAACACTGCATCTTCCGCCTTGGAACCAGCTTCTTTGAACTAGATGCTATTTCAAAGGATGGAACAGCATTGTGTGACATTATTTGAATTCTTACTGTATTCTGAAATGTACAGACTCCCTAGAGTAACTATATTTGGTTAATTTTGTGTCTTGATTTGCGGTACCTTTAAAGCATTCATGTTACATCACTTTTTTGTGTGGAAATTTTTTATTGAAAAAATGTAGATGAAAATTCAAATGCATATACAAATGGAGGGAGAGTACATCAGAAGGAATTGATTAATAAAACATAGTACATGTGAGAACATTGTACGAAAGATATGGCATAAGCAAGAAAAAAAGAAAAAAAAATAGCAATGATTCCATGATCTAGAAGGTGATGAAGCAAGGAATATGTGAGTAACAATATAAGATAAGAGAAGAAAAGAGAAGAAAATAGAAAAGGAAAGAAAGGAAAAGGAGAGAGCAGAGAAGAAAAGGAAAGAAAAGAGAAAAGGAATAAGAACCCCAGAGTAACAAAACAGACTAAGAAGGAAGATAGAAGCAAAGGAAATGGAAGGAGGCGGAAGACAAACAAAAGAGTAGGAAAGGGAGGATGCTGAATAGGATTGAATTAAGAAGGAATGGTAGTCGTAGTAGAGGAAGTAGAGGAGACAGTCGTTATCTACTGTGGTGTCCAGGAATGAAGACCAAATTTGGAGAAAAATGGAAGCCTGATCCTGCAGATTATAGATGATACGTTCATGAGAAGCCGTTTGTACCATTGCCACCAACCATTGTTCCTGGAAAGGAGACAAGGGAGACTTCCAATGACCCAAGATACAAATTTTGGCCGTAGCCAAAGCAATATGAAGACGAACCTGTGGCTTGGGGAACCTCGGAAGGCCACGAAAATCGTGCAAAATAATATTTGCAGAAGTAAAGGGCAAAGGCAGCAACATGGTGCTAGCCAAAGTCTTACGTATAAAAAGCCAAAATGATCTAGTACGGGGGCATTCCCAAATAATGTGCGCAATATCACAACCGGAAGCAGAGCATCTCCAACATAGAGAGTGCAAGAGTAATTTAGCATGATGTAATTTGACTGGGGACCAATGCCATTCATGGAGGATTTTAAAAATACAGAATTTTAGGCGAGCTTCTTGGACACCCTTATGCAATCCTTCTAAGATTTGATCCCATTGAGTATTCGAGTAAGTAACTGACAGACATAATTGCCACTTCAATTGAAGAGCTTTTGAGAGAGGTTGCGAAAATAGAGGATACAGCTAAGTCTTATAAAGACCAGAAGTTACACTTTTGAGATTCCCCCATAAATGCAGATATGACAGAATAGGAGAGGCTGATAACAGCTCAGGTGGGGAACCTAGGTGTTTGGTGAGAGCTTGCTGAAGCTGAGAATATTTATAAGATTGTGTGGGTTGTAGGTGGAATTCGTCACTAAGTTGGGAGAAGGATTTAAAATCGTCACCATGAAACAGTTGCTCTAGAGAGTGAATGCCAGCTTGCTGCCACGTAGACCAGGACAAAGTACGGCCGCGAATACGAATAGCCGAGTTGAACCACAGAGGAGCTTTAATATGAAGCCGCGGATTGGATTTAAGTATACGATGACTTCTTTGCCAGGATTTATACATTGCAGATAATACAGGATTTTTAGGGTCAGAAGACCTGGTACCCTTCCCATATAGAAGGGACAAACCGGGGCCAGAGGTCAGTAAGTGATGTTCGAGTGGGACCCATTGAGGAATGTCTTTAGACTTAGGCAAAACGAAGGAGAGTTGTGAGAGATGAAGGGCAAGATAATGTTCAATAGAGGGAAGACCCAAACCTCCCTGTAATTGGTGGGATTTCAATTTGGCCAAAGTGAGACGTGGTTTAGCCGTACCCCAGATAAATAGTTTAATTTTCGAGTCAATGGTCCGAAGAGTGGTTAAGGGAATGTTCAGAGGAAGCATACCCAAAACATACAGAAAGCGCGGTAAGGTAACCATTTTAACCGCCTGAACTCGCCCCCAAAGGGATAAGCCAAGGGCCTTCCATTTGTCAAAGTCTCTTTGCATTTGTAGGGTTAAAGGAGCTAAATTGTCCACTACAATATTATCCAATCCTCTATTAATGAATATCCCTAGATATTTGAGCCGAGATGGTTGCCAACGAAATGGAAAACCAGAGATAGCATCTTTTGTAGTACCAATGGACATGGGTAGTGCTTCACTTTTATCCCAATTTATCTTATAGCGAGAGAACGAAGAAAAATCAATGACGCGGAGAAGAGCAGGAAGAGCGGGAAAGATCAGTAAGTGTGAGAAGAATATCATCCACATATAAATAAATTTTAGAGTGACCAATTGGAAGGGGAACACCTACCACTGCATTCGACTGACTTATTGTAGCGGCCAAAGGTTCCATAGCCGAAAGGAAAAGGAGGGGGGAAAGGGGACAACCTTTACAAGTACCCCGCCGAATCGGAAATGGAGTAGAAAGAAAACCACCACAGTTAACTTGAGCTGATGGGCAATCATAAAGCAGTCACACTTTAGCTATAAATTGGTCACCTAAGCCAAATCTATGCATGATGGTAAAAAGGAATTCCCATTCAATGCGGTCAAATGCTTTTTCAGCATCTAAAGAAAGAAGGAGGGCATCATCAGCAAGATGTTTGGCTGACCATAGAGCATGAGAGAGAGTACGTAAATGATTCCAGGAGGAACGACCAGGAACAAAACCTACTTGAGAGTTATGAATTAAAGAAGGTAAAACTTTACAGAGACGGGATGCGAGAATGCTAGCAAGAATCTTAACATCAGAGTTTAAGAGAGATATAGGACGGTAACTACCGCACAACAAAGGATCTTTACCAGGTTTTGGCAAAACCGCTATGATGGCCTTGTTGGAAATAGAACCAAGAGAAGATTCCTCTACAGTTTCCTCAAAGGCAGCATGAAGAGTATCAATGATACTCTGACCAGTCCACTTAAAGAATTCAGGAGGAAAACCATCATCACCCGGAGCTTTATGGTACGGTAAAGCAGTTATAGCTGAGGAGATTTCTTCTTTCGTAATAGCACCCTCAAGTAGGGCTCTACCCTCATCTGAGAGTCGTGGAAGATGTACCGCATCAAAAAAGTTGGACATCGCTTGTGTGTCTACGTGATTACTTGGAGAGTAGAGAGATCTGTAAAATGAGGCAAATTCCTCAACAATTTCTTGTGGTCGAGTAATTATATCACCACCACTTGATTTAATAGCTGGAATCGCCACAGCGGCTTCTCTCTGACGCAACTGCGCAGCCAGTAACCGACCAGCCTTTTCCCCTTGTTCATAGTGACGGCCTTTCATCTTTTGTAAGGCATATTCAGCCTTGGTTAAAAAGATTGTTAAGAGACATGCGTGCCTGTTCCAATAACATACGGTTTTGGAGAGTCGGTTTTGAAATATACAATTGAGAGAGCCGGCGAATGTCGGTTTCTAGATCTACTTGTTTGGCAACGTTTTTCTTGTTGTATAAAGCAGCATCCCGCATGAGTTGACCTCTAATGGTTGCCTTAGCATCTGCCCAGACCATCCTTTTAGAGGAAATAGAATCCTCATTATTAATAAGGTAATCACGCAAGTGTGACTGTAAAAGAAGTTTACCTGCTGGTATTTTGTATTTGTTTATATTTAAACGCCACGGCTTGCGTCCTGGACTTGAAAGACCCAAATCAAGAGAAGAAAACAGGAGTGATCAGAAAGGGCAGCTTCTATAATTGTAGAGTCTGTAACCAAGCGGACCGAGTGGTGCGAAAGGAGGAAGTAATCGAGACGTGAAAACGTACCGTGAGTAGAGGAAAAGAACGTGTATTCTTTATCCTGGGGGTGACCGAGTGTCCAATGGTCCACAAGACCAGTGTCGGTGAGAATATCACAGAAGATAGCTCTATCCGAGGCATTGATGGTATCGATGCAACCGGTTCTGTCAAGAACTGGGTCCGGAGCCAAATTCCAATCACCTCCAATGAGAAATTGAGAAGCATGTATTTCTGTAAGAAGACGATTGAGGCGAAGGAAGAATTGTTTTTTGGGACGTACTGGAGCGTATACAGAACCGAGACAAACAAATGAATTCCCAAGTTTCAGTTTAACGAATACATACCGACTTTCCGGATAAGACCAGGTCTTAGAAATTGTGAAAGGAAGTGACTTCCGAAAAAGGATGGCCACCCCACATTTACGAACCGGATGAGGGTTGGTGGGATCAAGTTTAAAGACACTACTATAGATGACCTTACCAACCCAGTCTCTACAGAGTTTACTGGATTCAATATCATACAAATGAGTCTCTTGCAATAAAGCAATGTCCACATGCTTAGATTTTAAATAAGAAATAACTTTCTTGCGTTTTATGTAATGGGTGAGGCCATGAATATTCCGGGGAAAGACAGATAACGGATGAGTAGAAGAGATGACAGGATTCACAAAATCAGGAAGTAGGAAAAGAAGAAACAAATATAGAAAAAAAGGAGAGATGTTACACTGGGGAACAAAAGACAAAAGGTGAGTAGAAGGTGAAGAGACCAGTTGGGGAAAGGGAAAAGGAAAAATAGATTAGAATGGCAGAGTGAAAAATTGGAATAGACAAAGTAAGTAGAAAAGAAGTAGTAGAGGTATAGAAAAAAAGAAAAGAAGAAAGAAAAGAGAAGAGAAAGTAACCTAGACTGTGAACTACGGGTCTGGGTACACTTAGAGCAACGCCAAGGGAGGCCGGACCCCCTTCGAGGAATGGGGATCCAAAGGACAGATGATAACATGGAACAGTAGCAACTGAATATAAGAAATTTACCATATCAGAGTTGCAAACCTCTCCCCCTCCCTCCATAACACAATGTAATATATATATGAAACGACAACATGAGTATATACTGTATGGGTGCAGAACAGTCAATGAAGTAAATATATCAAGCTGAACATTAGTAATGGCACTATAAGGGAAGTGAGAAACAGGGAAGAAGCTCCATGAGGGGAAGCACTATCTATGAGCGAGACAGGCAAATACACAGATACTCTTAGGAGGCTGAAAGTACCCAATACAGAATATAAAGAACAATAAGATGGGAATCGCAATATGAAGCCAAAACGGAGTGAGCATTGTACAAAAACGTGACACTAGAACAAAATAAGAAAAGTGAGAAGATGAGATGAAAGGGCAATAGAACAAGTGAAAAAATAAAAGAAACCGGAGTATATAATAAAGAGAAAGGAGAGACAGAGAGAGGGAGATATAAAGAAGAAAGAAAGCATGAAGAGAAACAAAACCAACACTACCATGGAAGGAAGGGGAAATACGAAGTCATTCAAAAGAGGAGAGATGGGAGAAAAAGAAGAATGGGGATCTAAAGGAGAAATGGGAACATGAGATATACAGAGCACAATAAAATAAAGTTACCTCATCGAAATCGGAACCCCCCTCCACCCCTCACAAGAGATTGTCACGATATAGAATGAGGAAAAGAACGAGGGCACCAAAGTTCCCCTACAATCTGAATACTATATGAGAAGAGCATGAGGAGAAAAAATAAAAGCAAGGAGAATGAAGCAAGAGAAATACAAGGCATATAGGAGAAGAGGTGTGGAAAAATAGAATAATAAAATGGAAGAGGGAATAAAGCCAAGAGCTCCGAAAGAGAATAGGAAGCAGAAAAGAGGGGGGGAACCCTACATATGTTGGAAACATGAATGAGACCAGCGAATTGAAAAATACTCTAGAAGATAACAATGAAACAAAAGGAACACCAAACAGGAACTGAACAGCTAAGGAATGAATGAAACGTAGATTGATAAACCGAACAACAAAACAAGGGCCAAAGAAAAGGGAGAACAGAGGAAGAACAATCCCCCATAGAGAAGGCAATAATCATACAATATGTAGAAACAGTTCCTAAAATTTGGAGAAAACTTGAAAACTGAGAACAGTAGTCAAATAGAGAATATAGAATAATAATGAGGCGAAAAACATTATGGAAATCATGCAGTAGAGGTGACCACATTATATAGTAATGTAGATTCTTGACTGACGAATCAAGTAGCAAAAACATGACCAACAATAGAAATTGCTACCAATGTGTGAAATAAGAAAACAGTAGAACAGAGAAAGGGAAAGTCAGTCAGCATCAGGGGGCTTCTTGAGCGGTGATCTAGATTTGTCTCTTTTCTGTGTGTTAGTGAGAGAGGAGACGGAACGCAAAGCTGAGTCTCTATCCTCCTGGGAGCGAGGCAAACGGGTGAGATCCCTGCCACGTTGTCTGGAGTCAGTAGAGTCGTCCAAAGAAGATGTTGACACATTTGTAACTGAAGTCTTGGATTGAGAAGGGGGCGCATGGGAGGAAGATTGAGTCTCCATATCTTCGGACCTGAGATCGTCCAAGAACTGCTGAAGAAGCGCAGGATCATAAAAGTCTTTAGAATTTCCATTCCTAGTAATACGAAAGCGCGCAGGCGCAAATAACACATATTTGATGTCCATTTGGCGCAGTTGGGGCCGCAAAGAAAGAAACGCCTTCCTCCGTTTCCTTAGAGAAGTCTGCAGCCATGTGAATGATATGACCTTTAAACAGAAAGGAGCCTCGTGAGCGAGCCAGTGATAAGATTTGGCGGACTTGTTCATGACGAAGAAAACAGGCTATAATTGGTCGGGGTCTTGCAGAGGCAGCAGAGCGAGGTGGACCCAATCTATGAGCCCGTTGAAACTCAAGAGGGGGAGTAAAGGAAATTCCAGTCAAAGTGGGAAGAGTGACACATAGAAAGTTCTTCATGTCGTAATTTTCAACATTTTCTGGAAAGCCGAAAAAAACGGACATTGTCTCTACGACTGAGATCTTCCAAATCTATGATCTTGCTGTGTAGAAAAAGGAGATCTTGGTCCGAACCTTGAGCAGAATCCAATCGACTTTCCATAGCCACTATTTTAGAGTCCATGTCGTCAATCCTTGTATGAAAAGTAGTGAGTTCAGCCCTAATGGACTTAGTCTCCGCAGCCAATGATGACATGGTAACATCTAGACCCTCCAGTCGACGATTAACTCCAGAAAGTTCTTGTAAAATGCGTTGCATGGTGCTAGATAAGGACTTGTCACTCTGAGGTGATGCAGCTTGCGATGAAGGAGGCGACGCAGAACCATTACCTTTAGGTGGCGAAGCGGAAGGTTGTTTCACTACTTCGGTAAAAAGTGGCTGCTTAGATCCGCGACCCCCATTCCTGGCAGCAGACATCTCAGCGTACCGTTGTATAGGCGGTCTACAGTAGCGAATAGATGGGATAGTGGAGTAAGAAGCAATGATGAGACCAATGACGTGTCAAGCACCCAAGAGGCAACGATACATATGCAGCAAGGAAAGGACATATAGATAGTGCTTAAAAGTAGAGAACAGCACAATGGTGTCTCCAAACAGCAAGTATTGTTTCACCAGATCAGTGTCGAATTGAAGTGACAAATACCGCGCGTCAAAACTGTCTACTCAAGAAAGCATGCGGGTATAGTAAGTGAAAACAGCAGCAGGCCAGCTATACCACAGTGATAAATTGGGCCACACAGCAGAAGTGCAGTTATTGAGCTGAAGGTGAAAAGGCAAAGACATGCAGAGCAACAAAATGAGGTGACCAAATGCAATAAAGAAAATTGTCACCAACTGTCACTTGGGGCCAACATAAAGCACGTAAATATACTTTGAAGAAATGCAAGGCAATTGTTTGTGGCACTGTGGAAAATACTTTAAAGTCATAAAAAAATGCAAAAGGCGCCGTGAAAAATAATTCCTGAGAGTGCTGCAGTTCAGTATGTGGAGAAATCCCCTCATAAATGTATTGGGATAGGGTGCCATGTGTTAAGAATACACACAATGTTAAGTCCCACCGTCTGTCTAATTGTAGGACCGCGGCCTCGCCTGCTGAGGGGGTGCGGCCTTAGGCGTGAGAAAGCCCAGCCCTGGAGTTGCTGGAGGCGCGGCTTACCCTGACAGGAAGTGCGGCGTCATAAGCGCGGAGGTCCCGGTATAGATGACGGCGCAGACAGTCACGTCTTCATGCCGCCAAGAACGAAGGAAACCAGCGCTGCAGCAGCACAAGAAGAACGTCGCTGCATTCCTGGCAACGTCCGCTGATAGTGAAGCTCCAAAAGCAGGATCCCAGCAGACAGGTAGGCAAGGGAGGCTCGTTGGGGGTCCGTCCCTCAGCAGAGCTCTCCCCTCAGGTGGCCATCTTCCTGCGTGGCCAGACCACGCCCCCCCATGTTACATCACTTCTAATAGAACAGTTTACTCTGAAAACAAGGAACCATTATTATACTTTTAACTAATCTAGTTTAGAGCTTAGTTCTTTACAACTGCGCCCTTGTCTAGCAGGCAATAAAAGCCTCAAACTCTAGTAAAAGCTTGCCGACTGAGGCAAACTACCAAGGGTAAGCTATAGATTACTTCAAGCAACCATGTTAATAGGGTCGGTCAACACTGGAGGACTAGTTTCTCTTCCCACTGCCCAATATTTCAATTTCCTACACTAGTCCTGCATCACAGGAAATTTCCAACTGGGAATTAGAGGCTTTGTGACTAGACCCGAGATGTGAGCAAGGGGGGGGGGGATCAATGATTGGGGAAGGAAACAGTGTGGTGGTAACTTGATGAGACTTGATGTTGTACAGTTAGCCTGACTGAGCAGCATTTGTATGTTGGGGATGGTGTGGCCAGGGCCAGACAGCTGCTAGGTGAACCATGTGGCCTTGTAGGCATTTGTTCATCATGCTTTAAACTACAGAGGGCCACATGGGGATGCTACATGAAAGCAAAGATTAAATCAAGGTCCTGAATTAAATTATTTGTGATAAGGAGGTGACACTAATGATATGAAGTCTAAATGCCAAGATTACTGTCGTCGCTCAAGGTAAGGTGAGCAAGGCAAAGGCGGAATAAGTGAGGGATCTCTTAATGAAGATCCCAACACTGCCAACACTGAGCCATTGGTGAGTGAATTTGACATGGAGGGCACATGGCACAGCTGTGCCTCTCTTCTGAGGCTAGAGACAAGATGAGAAATCTTGAGTAATTAGTAGCCACCATCTATCCAAGCACAAGGGATGCTTTACATATGCTTTCGTTGGACCAATCTAACAGTATCTTGGAATATTTTGGTGCCAACTTAAAAAGTAATTTTTAGCTCTATTGAATAGTCAAACAACATCTTGGATGTGCTGGGCTTAGGATGGCAGAACTGTCACAGAATGGCACCAACTATGGAGTTTGCTTACTGGTACAAATTGACTGGCGGGTGACTAGCAAATGAATAGAGATAAGTAATAGGTCTTGAAGGTGTGCACTGGTGTTATGCCTTCTAGAATGGGGTTTCTGATTGCAGGACTTCGTTTTTTAATACTGGCTAAACAATTTCACGCATGGACTGGCATGATTTGTTGCTGTGGGAAGTAATGCTTCTGGGTACTCCGATGCACTGCAATTGATCATGAGTTCCTCTGAAAATCTGCACTATTTGTCCGCTTGCTTGAGGTGGAGGAGAAAGGCCAATCAAAGCAAAACTCCCCAGCAGGGAGTCATGCTTTAATTTGGTGTAGTCTTTTTTGAAGGGGGTGCTTTTCATTTTTAAATCACACTCCCATCCCGACCGACGACAATATCAACCTCACACCGTTCAACACCCATCAACACCCATCAACACCAGCTCACCAAGAAAGAAACTGCAGCCATCATGAGATCCATCCTCTGAGCCCCAGCTGGCCCCTTCACCCACCATATTTTTAACCTTGGCAAAGAACTCGCCAAGGCCCTCTTCTAGATCACAATGGCCCACTTCCCACCAGAAATGGAAACAGGCCAACGTGAATCTGTTGCTTAAGAAACCACCCGCCAACCCACAAAAAGCCATCCACCGACCCAGAAAATCCCAAGAACCACCGACCCATCTCCCTGCTCCCATTTCCAGCCAAGGTCATAGAAAATGCTAACATCCAGGTAACCACACTTCTGGAGAACCACAACCTGCTGGCCCCCTTCAAGCTGGCTTCAGAGCAAACCACAGCACTGAGACAGCTCTAGTCGCAGCCACAGACATCGGAATGCTGCTATGCCATGGAGAAACCGCAGCCCTAATACTCCATGACCTCTCAGCAGCCTTTGACGCCGTATCCCACCTCACACTGATCAACTGATTCAACCAGATCGGAATCTAAGGAGTGGCTCTCAAGTGGATAACATCCTACCTCACAGGAAAACAGATCATTCTCCTTCCCTACTCAATTACTAAAATCATCACCTGCAGTGTACCTCAAGGCTCTTTCCTTAGCCCAACCCTCTTCAACGTTTTCATGACTGATGCCCCTGGCCAACATCGTCAGGAGCCACGGACTCAACATCTCCTATGCTGGCGACCCCCAACTAATCCTCTTCCTGAAAAATTACACCACAACCACCAAAGACAGGTTGCAAAGATGCATGAAGGACGTGGCCATCTGAATGAACGGTCTCACGCAACACAGTCAAGACAAAAGTACTCATCTTCAGGAAAGGCAAGGAGTCCCTATAGAACAATGAATGGTGGCCACCGGAGCTGGGCCTTACCCCAAACTCACTGAACACTCCAGCAACCTCAGCATCATTCTCGACATCCAGCTATTCATGAAGAAGCAGATCAGCACCACCTCCTCCTCCTCTTGCTTCCTCACCCTCTGAATGCTCAGAAAGATATTTTAAAAGTATCTGGATTCAAATCGGCCAAGGGAGCCATTAGTGAACTCCACTGGCTTCTGGTAAAACAATGAATCCAGTGTAAATCCTTATGCACAGCATTTAGGATCCTTCACTGGAATTTATGTGCTTATTTTAAACATCTCAGGTGGTACACACCAAGCAGGTCTTTACGCTAAAGTATGGCTAAGAATCTTGTAATTGCCCCTTTTAGAAAATATACATGGGGTGGAAAAGGTTTTGTCAGATCTACAGCTGTGCTCTGTAATTCTCTGCCTTGGGAACTTAAAACTTCCACCTCCTTACCGGATTTCAGGAGATCACTTAAAACCTGCCTTTTTGTTTCAAGCTAGGAAATGGTTCAGGTCCCACCCCTTGACTGGTTTCTGCAGTGCCAAGACTCCTCCCGGTAAAAGTTTGTGCTTAATAAATACCTCATTCATTTATTCACCCTCTTAATGCTCAGAAAGGTCTTCCGGTGGATCCCACACAACCCCAGGCGAAGTATGACAAGCTGAGGTCACCATTAGACTTGACTACGGCAACTCCCTATATGCAGCAATCCCCACCCAACTCAGGAGGAAACTCCAGATCATCCAGAAAACAGCAGCCAGAATCCTCCTCGACCTCCCCAGGCAGATGCACTTCAATCCCCTCACCTCAGGAACTCTATTGGCTACCGACTGCAAAGAGATGCCAGTTCAGGCTGTCCACCCAGGCTTACAAGAGACCGTCGTACCTCAACAAATGAGTGAATTTTCACCAACTCACCAGGGAGCTTCGTTCCATATCACTCTTCCTAGCAGCCAGCCGACGCATCTGCCGAGCGAACAGTGGGGGCTACTCCTTCTCCCCTCTGGCGGCTAAGACCTAGAACACCCTCCCCCTGCACCTCAGCCTCACCATTGCTCCAGCGGTTCAGAAAGGACCTCAAGACCTGGATGTTCAACCAATAGGTACAGGCAGCATGATCCAGCGATATGATCCCACAGCGCTTTAAGACCCTCATGTGTGAAGCAGCCATGCTTTACAAATATTAATTGATCCCAGCATGTTAAAAGAAACGGAAATCACTGGAATCATACTTGCGTAATAACATTGCCAAAAGCCACCAGCAGGAAGGTTGAATCCTTTAGGGCAATGCAGTTCTTTCCATCGCTGCCAAGCACCATTCCGGTAGAACACCAACAGCTTCCTTTCAAACCGGGGCCCACAAGACACAGATGGGAGCAGCCAAAATTCAGGCAGAGATTGGAGGTTCTTGGTTGCAATACTTCGTGCATGACCTTTAAACACAAAAACACAATATTTAGCTAGCAGCGACATACAACTGCATCACTAATTTTCAGCGCAGAAGTAAACGCCACAAAGACCTGGTAAGGGCCTGGAAAAAAATAGGTAACTATATTTTATTTCGGTACTTTATGAACTACAATTAGCCGGGTACAATTAATATTTAGTGGATACAGTGTTCTGTAAAACGGATGTGGTGGTGACTGGCAGAGGAGCAATGCACCCTCCCTTTTTATGTGGGAGGGGAGGATGGTGGAACAAGACAAAATATGGTTGAGGTCTTGACTGCCAATTGATTCACTGTTGGACCGTCAACTGATTGCAGTGGCTTGGTCTGGGGAGGGTACTGAGGTGGTAGGACGGAGAAGGTGGATTTATTATGCCTACAGACGGAGAAATTGAAACCTCACCTGTTAAGAGGATGGCACTCCGTCACTTGTTTAGAGCCAGCGTTGGAAAGTAGATGGGTAGGGGGGCACAACAGATCCCAGTTCTGGCAGCTATGTGCGGGCAGGATCTAGCTGACCAAGGGAATGATAGAGCGCAGATTTTGCGCTTTCATTTGAAGGAGCCCATTATAAACATCAATAGTTCGCGCTCGCATATAATCCTTTATTGTGCTAACATTGGGTCATTAGATCGTGTAATGTAAACGTGAAAAGTGAAGTGCTGTGTATATTTCAGTGTAAATGTGAAGAAAAACATTGTAATTACATGTGGCTAGATGAAAACTAACGTGTAGGGTTGGTATTGAAGATTTCCATAGTTAATGTGTTTATGTAACATGCTAACTGAAAGTAGTCAGTAATGTTCATTTATACAAGTGCTCTATGAAAATGTGTAATTTTCTATGTTGGCCAAATTTTGAAGGCCTAAATTGTATTTCCCTGAATGCTCTCATGTTAGATTTGCTAGTGAAATTCATGTTAGGCTTGGGGATGAGAAGATAAATCGAATAACGATTCATATAATGCGGGACGGTGTTTTCTCACCAGAGCATGCCTGGGAATCAAGGTCATCGAGACAAGGCCTGGGAGTATCGCTGCTGCATGGTAAGTTACCTACAAGGAGGTGGCTTGCTTGGATGGGGTTAGCATTATGGGACGGTTTTGTTACATGCTCATTTACTGGATCTAGGGACAGGGACATAAGGAGGACAGGTTAAACATTGCCCCAGACATATGAATAGCCACAGGGCCTCAAGCTCAAAAGCCATGAGCAAGCAGAAACCATCTGCATTCGACTTGCGTCTCCACCTGCATGCTGCAAGCTTGCAGTCCCTATATGGACACCAGGATGATTACTTTGTGCATCCCACCAGCAAGCGCTCCCTCTGAGTGGCACTGGTCCAGGGTGGAGAAGGACAATTTTGCTCTTGCTTCCTCCAAGAGGAACACAATTGCTTCGACACAATGGGGCAGCTGCGTCAAAGCAATGCTGGCTTCCGCATGAGGTGGGGACTTGGCAGGGACTACAGGGCCTTTGGGCTCACCCTGTGGTCCACAATATTGACAGGGGCTGCCCTAGGGGGGGGGGAATCCGCCACGTAGGGGGGCCGCTCAGCCTCCCCTTTAAAGTATAAAATAGAATGGCAAAGGCTGGGCCCCAGGGGAATGGGATCCCCGGAGCCCAAATGGGATCAGGGAAGGGGGGGGGGGGGTGAGGGGAGGACATGACCTCCTCCTATAAACAACTAAAAACCATGTGGACTGGCAAGTCTCCACCCCCTTTCTCCACTACTCTGCAAAAGTGCCTCAGCACACAGCTGGTGTATATACCCATACAGACACACATACATATATAAATAGATATACACATATGGCCAAGGCCTGTGTGTGGTTGAAACAAGTTTGTTTTTCTACTGTAAATAAATACCTGCACCTTTATCTGGAGTGGCTCGTAACTTTTGCCGAAGTGGGAGAATGTGGATCGTTGGCACATATATACATATACACTTACAGCTCATACACATATACATATAAATTACCTACTGGCAATAGCCAGTAGGTAGTTATAGTTGGTATTAGTTGCCACAGGAACAGGGAAAGGAGGTGGGGGAGCCCATTATTTCAGTTTAAAAAATATAGATATTTGAGGACGCAAGTCCTTGCAGTGCACATGCGGATCCCACTGAAATTTGATTGGCTGTCAGCAACCAGGAAGTGTTGGCAGCCAACTTGGGACGCTGCTTGAAGCAGAGACCCTAAACAAATATAAAAAATAAAGAGAGCAGGGGAGGATTACCCTGACCCCTATATATGTCAAAACCATTTAATTCAACTTTGCCGTCAATTAGCAGGTGGACCAGCAGATCTGCAGCAAAATTGAAAAAACGAAGCGCAGGCTCCTGCGCTTTGTTACTAATCAGCTGAGGGTCATTGCATATTACATGAAGGGGGCACATAGGCCACCACTCCTGGGGCTTACTGATGCCCTGGGAGTTACCATCTACCCAGGCCTTTTTAAATAAATGCGGGGGAGGACCACATGCCCTCCCCCACAGCCCCTGGGATAGCCACCTCCCCGTGGCTATACTTAAGAATAAAGGGAGGGCTGGGAGATCCCCCCCCCCCCCGTGGTTCCCAACTGTACAAAGTGGGTGCCCTGGGTGGGGCCAGGGCACCCAAACTACAGACCGGGCCCCAGTGGATGGGTCCCCGGGGCCAAAATCAGCCCGGAAAGTGGGCCCGCAGTGGTCCCTCCAATTATTTTTTTTTAAAAGAAACTTTAAAAAGGCTGGACCCCTGGGAATGGGGTCCCCAGGGACGAAACTGACCCGGAAAGGGACCGCTTGGCCACCCTCCCTTTGATTTTAAAAAACTCAACAAAAATTAAAGCTGGGGCATGGAGTTCCTGGGGCTGAAATCGGGGCATTAAAACAAGGCCTGGCCCAAGGGGTGGAGTCCCTGGGTCCCAAATTGGTCCAAGGAAGGGCGGGGGGGGTCAAACTGCCCGACATTCATAAAAAATACAATTGAAAAAAACCAGTACTGTAAGTCGGAGGCCCGCCTCCTTTCTCCACTACTCTTAAAACGCACCTCCTGGCGCACTGCTGGTTGGGGGATGAAGTCCCCTTGGCTCCAGCGGGTGTTTGGGGGATAGGAATCCCTTCTGTTTTGTCCAGTAAGTACCCAGACAACGGGATTGCTGAGAGGTCTTCGAAGGCAACATCCACTTTCGCCGCTACTGTGCAAACATGCCTCCTGGCTCACTGCTGGTTGGGGGATACAGTCATCTTGGATGTTAAGGGTCCTTGGGGGCCCAGAAGACCCCAAGAAAGTCTAACCAGTGGTGCTGGCACAGGTAAGCATGGTGGAGCAGGGGTGGGGGGGGGGGGGGGAGAGTTTACAGAAAGAATAGGTATAATTAAATAAATTACCTGTCAGTCATAATAGCTTTATTTCGATAAAAACATATCTTAAAAGCTGTAGAACAAGAATAAAAGAGCTATACAATTAAGATCAAAATACATTCTAACAGGTAATAGGTATGCCCAAATTATTTTCCTAGCAAAATTCATTAAAAGCCAAGTAATAAATACTAAAAATAACATTTTCAGCCTGAAAAAAAGTGAAATTTGCAAAAAGCGGGAAACACATAGCAGCAAAAGTATTTAAAAATTAGCTTTCAGGGTTCTTGATCTGATGCTCCATGCCCATCTCAGAAATTTAGCCAGACCAAAAGCATAGAGTTCCCGTGCATCAGATCTTAAGATGCGCAGCGCGACAAAGTGGCTGCGAGTACCCAGCTCTTTACAGATTGGTTTGAGCCAGCGTTCCCTTGGTACTTTGTAGGCTGGACAAGCGAACAAGACATGCGCGATTGACTCAAGTGTAACCTCACAGTTCGGGCAGGAAGCTGGTGTTTAGTAAGGAGGCTTCCATTGCGCAGTCAGCTCTCGTAATAGGAGTGAACCTACCCTGAACTCGAAATACAGAGCTCTATCATATGGTTTTTGTATGACATCTAGGTAAGGTTTGTAGCAAGTAAGGGGCTTGTGTTGAATAAACTCCTCTGTCAGCCTACCTATTTTGGGGTTGAGGAGACCCTTCTTACTGACCCAAGACCAGTACGCCTTCTTAAGTTCTGGCTTTGGTGGGGCAGTTCTATTTATCCATGCCTCTTTAAGATCAAGATCGTGCAGAAGTGTTTTTAAATCCTTTAACCATTTAATCTTATGCCACCCGTCCATACTTATTAGTTCGCTTAGCCCCGCTGCATATTTTGACAATTCTGGTGTCCGCCACAAGCAGGCCCACAACAGGAGGGGGCAAAGTCTTGCTAAATCTCTGAATGAGTGGCACCCTAGGTCTTGCAATAAGGGCTTAGGGGGGTTTCTCAGGGGGAGCATCATTAGCTCTTTCAAACATTTATTTTCTGATCTCACAATTCGATCCGAGTTGGTAAAACCCCAGAGTTTGGCACCATAAAGGGCCAAACTCACTCCTATAGCCTTATAGATAGCAATAGCAAGGGCAATAGGTCTGCTTGTTGAGGAGCGATGCTCTTTGAGTTTTGCCCCCGCTACCCTTTTGTGATTCAGGAGCATTTTTTGCGTATCAGAGGTCCAGAGCATGGAATCAGTAATGCGAATGCCCAGGTAATCCAATGTAGTAACCCTCTCTAGTGGGACACAACTTAGTACAGGTGGGGGTCATAAGTGTTTTTGGGGGGTTTAGCACTAAGTACTTTGTTTTCGTGGAGTTGATAACCAGCCCTCTGTTGGTACAAAATGATTGGAAGCTATCCAAGAGACTCTGCAGGCCCTTCGGGGTCTTTGAGATGAGGAGGGTGTCGTCAGCGAACAGGAGGGTGGGAATTTTTTTTGTCCGCCAGGGCTGGGGCATCAGATGGTATTCGCTGTAGATGTTCGACCACCCCACTCACATACAAAGAGAATAGGGTGGAAGATCATACACAGCCCTGGCGGACACCCCTGTTCACTGGTATTCAAGCAGTTTTCTGCCCCCATCTCACTTGAGCATAATTGCCTTCATGGAGGCAACCTAGCATGTTTAAAATGTTCCTAGGGACCCCCTGCTCAGCTAGCACCTGCCACAGGTGCCCATGAGGGACCAGGTCAAAGGCAGTCTTTAGGTTGATAAATGCGAGATAAAGACTGCCTTTGCCTATCTGGACCACCTTCCAGTGGAGGAGGAGTAGCCTGAACACCTGTTCAATTGTCCCGTGGCCTGCCCTGAAGCCGGCTTTCAATTCGGAGAGGACCCAGTTTTCTTCTGCCCATGCCAAGATCATCTCCAGCACCACCCTCCCAGTGACCTTTTGGACTGAATCGATCAAGCTTATTGGGCGGTAGTTGGCAGGGTCGTCCCTGGCCCCTTTTTTAAAGATTGGAACGACCTCGGCTCCCTTGCAGGAGTCAGGAACAGGGGAGCTGTTATCAATGGCATTAATTAAGATGGTAATGCATTTTATCCATTTTACGGGTTCTGCACGAAGGAGATCCCCGGGGAGGCCATCGTGACACGCTGCCTATGCTGGAACGATGCGCCGAATGGCGGTTTCCACTTCCAGTTCAGAGAAAGATGGTCTATTGGGTTCCCCAAAGCCTATTCTAAAATCGATGACTGGGCCTTCCCACAATACTTCTTCCGCATTAGAATAGAGTTTCAGGAAGTGGTCATACCAGGTTTGGCTTAGGATATTATTGGTGCTTGATTCACAGTCAGGTCG
Organism: Lissotriton helveticus; assembly: GCF_964261635.1. NCBI lineage: Eukaryota > Metazoa > Chordata > Amphibia > Caudata > Salamandridae > Lissotriton > Lissotriton helveticus. The sequence goes on along the minus strand of NC_136059.1, from coordinate 1,513,874,140 downwards.
CATCTTGCTTCTGATAAAATTCCAAATTATAGGTATCTTAACGGGGGCGTACAGATCTGTGTGGGCCTCTCCCATTTCGCTTAAAGCCTCTACCCAGATCTCTCTAATGCCATGTACTTTCTTTTCATCTAAAGCAACTCTATGCCATTTCAAGTATCTGCCACAATTCGAGGGAATTACTTCCCTTGATGACATTGAGTTTCCCATGTCTCTAGATCCGGGTTTGGGCAGCCATAAAGATTTTAAGGTTAGACATAGTGGGTTGTGATCACTGTCAACAGTCGATGTTATCAACGTGTCAATTAGGTGCCACCACAGTTTGTAATTTAATAAGATAGTCGATTCGCGAGGAACAACCTACCCTAA